>NW_026262699.1:0-145085 GCF_021869535.1 Mytilus californianus
AAAAGGTTGCCACATATGTAATATGATGGACACACCAACCTTTAAAGACAGGTCCCCTTTAATGTTGTCTTATCCTCGGAAATCTTAAATATCTGCTCGAGTACTTATTGCTTTCCCCTAAAATAGCTGACAAATATTTAAAATAGTTCTGCTTTAAAATTCATCTATTCTTCTAGTTATTCAAATTATTAGAGGTTAAGCTTTTTCATGTCCAACGGCACATATTACAGTGTTATCTGGATTCACCATTATACGATGCGGGAAAATTGCTATTGTCAAATTCAATTTAAAAAAAATAGATTCGTGTTTAAAAAAACTACGAGATGTGTTTGAAACGTCTAAGATATACAATGATTGATGTATTCATTGTTGGTCTTTAACGCCACTTTTATCATTATTTTTCTATTTCATGGTGACCAGGTTTTTTTGTGTGTAGAAAGCTGGGACGCCCGGAGAGAACCACTGACCTTCGGCAAGGAAACTGTCAATCCTAGTCAATTAAGATTGGAGTCGAACCAAGCTACCACGTGTAGGGTTCGAACTCTGAGATAAGCAATGAAGCAGTAATTTTCACTAATGAAAGAAACTTGTTTCTCACTTTATCCAGTTTTCGTTTGATATATAGTTTTATTTTCTATTATTCAAGTGAAGAAGCCAAAACGTTTTAAAAACGAAATGAAGAAAAAAAGGTAGCCAAGTGCATAGTTCTTTCAAACATATTCTTTTATCGCTGAGATGCTGTCTCGTCAGTAACAGATAGAAACTCAGGATTACAATTTATAGAACAGACAAGGGGCAGTGGCAAATATTTCGTGTATATTATGAACACAGAGAAGATTACCCCGGCACCCTTTGCAAAAAAAAATCCTTCTTTTTCTTCTATGTGCCTTCGGACTTTATGTTTTGAACTGTAGTTTCACTTTCCATATTCGGTATTCATTCTAATGTAAGCTCCACGTGGCAAAAATCACGTGATGCAGGAATGTAGTATCTTGGAGTTAGGCTATTTCTTTCTTTTCGGGCGGGGACTCCAAGCAGACAACATGCATTTATATAACGGCACTGTAGATTTTCTATTAAATAAAGAAAGTTCCCGGTCCGGTACATGAATACATTGGTTAGAAAGCAAGATTTTAATTTTAATTAGATTGGAAAGCCTTATTTGGGGGTTGAAATTGGAGAGCACCAAAAAAAGAAAGGGGGGGGGGGGGGGGGTCCACAGGGAATATTTTTATCTTATGAACTCAACATTCGAAAGTTTTTTTTTATTTAATTAAAAGAGAGAAAAACAAATGTAAGACAAATTGTGAATGATCTTTCTTCCTTTATCACGTGAGGGAATCTCGCATATATCTGGTTTACCGTCAAACCGAGCACATGTCTTTTGGTTATTTCTGTCACTAGGTGGCTGTCTCATTGACGTTTACCCCATATTTTTTCATTGAAGCACAATGCACACGTATATGTTTAGAACATGAAGTTAAGGTTAAAACTTTCATGTCATGAATAATAAAGTGAAAAAAAGCAAAAAAGAGACTCAAAGAACTAAATAGAAAAAGACGAAATGATCTGATTTTCAAAATGACCTGTTTGGTCGCTCGTAATCGATTGTCTACAAATATAGTTCCTGTCATTTGTAATGAATGTAAACTTTAATATCTGTGGGGTTTTTTTTCATATAAAATTTTATGGTTAAAATTATTAGTTATGTTATTTCTTTTATAGTGGATTTTAAGATATTTTTTATTATGCTTTAGAACATTAGGGCATTGTGGGACTATGTGTCAAAGGTGTATGATAGAGGGGGCAACTCGTTCTATAAAAGCCGTGACTGGTCGCATGTGTCTTGTGACATCATTTCATGTCTAAGCAGTCCCAAATAAGTACATTTTTGAGTATACGCCAAGACGAGCATCATATTTTCAACTTTTGTTTCATTTTGTAGACTGTGTACCTCAAATTTTTTAACTGAAAAAAAAAAATGTCTTCATCGGGAACTCTCCAGCTGAAACCTACACTCTTCAGTTTAGCAGGGACAATACTCTGTTTTTTTAATTTTGTCATTTTTGCGCATGGGATCGTTAAAGACACTGTCAGTGGTTCAAAGTATTGCTTGTCAAAGACATGTCTACTAAGTTAGCGAATGCTGCATTCGAATAGGGACTGTTCTATTCATTCTCAGAAATTTTGCAATCTTTTGACATAGAAATTACCATTTTCTGTTAAAATAGATATTCTACATTATAAGGTGTCGACATTAAGTTAGTAATGGAACTTGAATAACTTTGAAAAGTTTAATTTGTTTTAAGCCTTAAACAAAAGGTTGCCACATATGTAATATGATGGACACACCAACCTTTAAAGACAGGTCCCTTTAATGTTGTCTTATCCTCGGAAATCTTAAATATCTGCTCAGAACTTATTGCTTTCCCCTAAAATAGCTGACAAATATTAAAATAGTTCTGCTTTAAAATTCATCTATTCTTCTAGTTATTCAAATTATTAGAGGTTAAGCTTTTTCATGTCCAACGGCACATATTACAGTGTTATCTGGATTCACCATTATACGATGCGGGAAAATTGCTATTGTCAAATTCAATTTAAAAAAAAATAGATTCGTGTTTAAAAAAACTACGAGATGTGTTTGAAACGTCTAAGATATACAATGATTGATGTATCATTGTTGGTCTTTAACGCCACTTTTATCATTATTTTTCTATTCATGGTGACCAGGTTTTTTTGTGTGTAGAAAGCTGGGACGCCCCGGAGAGAACCACTGACCTTCGGCAAGGAAACTGTCAATCCTAGTCAATTAAGATTGGAGTCGAACCAAGCTACCACGTGTAGGGTTCGAACTCTGAGATAAGCAATGAAGCAGTAATTTTCACTAATGAAAGAAACTTGTTTCTCACTTTATCCAGTTTTCGTTTGATATATAGTTTTATTTTCTATTATTCAAGTTGAAGAAGCCAAAACGTTTTAAAAACGAAATGAAGAAAAAAAGGTAGCCAAGTGCATAGTTCTTTCAAACATATTCTTTTATCGCTGAGATGCCTGTCTCGTCAGTAACAGATAGAAAACTCAGGATTACAATTTATAGAACAGACAAGGGGCAGTGGCAAATATTTCGTGTATATTATGAACACAGAGAAGATTACCCCGGCACCCTTTGCAAAAAAAATCCTTCTTTTTCTTCTATGTGCCTTCGGACTTTATGTTTTGAACTGTAGTTTCACTTTCCATATTCGGTATTCATTCTAATGTAAGCTCCACGTGGCAAAAATCACGTGATGCAGGAATGTAGTATCTTGGAGTTAGGCTATTTCTTTCTTTTCGGCGGGGACTCCAAGCAGACAACATGCATTTATATAACGGCACTGTAGATTTTCTTATTAAATAAAGAAAGTTCCCGGTCCGGTACATGAATACATTGGTTAGAAAGCAAGATTTTAATTTTAATTAGATTGGAAAGCCTTATTTGGGGGTTGAAATTGGAGAGCACCAAAAAAAGAAAGGGGGGGGGGGGGGGGTCCACAGGGAATATTTTTATCTTATGAACTCAACATTCGAAAGTTTTTTTTTTATTTAATTAAAAGAGAGAAAAACAAATGTAAGACAAATTGTGAATGATCTTTCTTCCTTTATCACGTGAGGGAATCTCGCATATATCTGGTTTACCGTCAAACCGAGCACATGTCTTTTGGTTATTTCTGTCACTAGGTGGCTGTCTCATTGACGTTTACCCCATATTTTTTCATTGAAGCACAATGCACACGTATATGTTTTAGAACATGAAGTTAAGGTTAAAACTTTCATGTCATGAATAATAAAGTGAAAAAAAAGCAAAAAAGAGACTCAAAGAACTAAATAGAAAAAGACGAAATGATCTGATTTTCAAAAATGACCTGTTTGGTCGCTCGTAATCGATTGTCTACAAATATAGTTCCTGTCATTTGTAATGAATGTAAACTTTAATATCTGTGGGGTTTTTTTTCATATAAAATTTTATGGTTAAAATTATTAGTTATGTTATTTCTTTTATAGTGGATTTTAAGATATTTTTTATTATGCTTTAGAACATTAGGGCATTGTGGGACTATGTGTCAAAGGTGTATGATAGAGGGGGCAACTCGTTCTATAAAAGCCGTGACTGGTCGCATGTGTCTTGTGACATCATTTCATGTCTAAGCAGTCCCAAATAAGTACATTTTTGAGTATACGCCAAGACGAGCATCATATTTTCAACTTTTGTTTCATTTTGTAGACTGTGTACCTCAAATTTTTTAACTGAAAAAAAAAAATGTCTTCATCGGGAACTCTCCAGCTGAAACCTACACTCTTCAGTTTAGCAGGGACAATACTCTGTTTTTTTAATTTTGTCATTTTTGCGCATGGGATCGTTAAAGACACTGTCAGTGGTTCAAAGTATTGCTTGTCAAAGACATGTCTACTAAGTTAGCGAATGCTGCATTCGAATAGGGACTGTTCTATTCATTCTCAGAAATTTTGCAATCTTTTGACATAGAAATTACCATTTTCTGTTTAAAATAGATATTCTACATTATAAGGTGTCGACATTAAGTTAGTAATGGAACTTGAATAACTTTGAAAAGTTTAATTTGTTTTAAGCCTTAAACAAAAGGTTGCCACATATGTAATATGATGGACACACCAACCTTTAAAGACAGGTCCCTTTAATGTTGTCTTATCCTCGGAAATCTTAAATATCTGCTCAGTACTTATTGCTTTCCCCTAAAATAGCTGACAAATATTTAAAATAGTTCTGCTTTAAAATTCATCTATTCTTCTAGTTATTCAAAATTATTAGAGGTTAAGCTTTTTCATGTCCAACGGCACATATTACAGTGTTATCTGGATTCACCATTATACGATGCGGGAAAATTGCTATTGTCAAATTCAATTTAAAAAAAAATAGATTCGTGTTTAAAAAAACTACGAGATGTGTTTGAAACGTCTAAGATATACAATGATTGATGTATTCATTGTTGGTCTTTAACGCCACTTTTATCATTATTTTTCTATTTCATGGTGACCAGGTTTTTTTGTGTGTAGAAAGCTGGGACGCCCGGAGAGAACCACTGACCTTCGGCAAGGAAACTGTCAATCCTAGTCAATTAAGATTGGAGTCGAACCAAGCTACCACGTGTAGGGTTCGAACTCTGAGATAAGCAATGAAGCAGTAATTTTCACTAATGAAAGAAACTTGTTTCTCACTTTATCCAGTTTTCGTTTGATATATAGTTTTATTTTCTATTATTCAAGTTGAAGAAGCCAAAACGTTTTAAAAACGAAATGAAGAAAAAAAGGTAGCCAAGTGCATAGTTCTTTCAAACATATTCTTTTATCGCTGAGATGCTGTCTCGTCAGTAACAGATAGAAAACTCAGGATTACAATTTATAGAACAGACAAGGGGCAGTGGCAAATATTTCGTGTATATTATGAACACAGAGAAGATTACCCCGGCACCCTTTGCAAAAAAAAATCCTTCTTTTTCTTCTATGTGCCTTCGGACTTTATGTTTTGAACTGTAGTTTCACTTTCCATATTCGGTATTCATTCTAATGTAAGCTCCACGTGGCAAAAATCACGTGATGCAGGAATGTAGTATCTTGGAGTTAGGCTATTTCTTTCTTTTCGGGCGGGGACTCCAAGCAGACAACATGCATTTATATAACGGCACTGTAGATTTTCTTATTAAATAAAGAAAGTTCCCGGTCCGGTACATGAATACATTGGTTAGAAAGCAAGATTTTAATTTTAATTAGATTGGAAAGCCTTATTTGGGGGTTGAAATTGGAGAGCACCAAAAAAAGAAAGGGGGGGGGGGGGGGGGTCCACAGGGAATATTTTTATCTTATGAACTCAACATTCGAAAGTTTTTTTTTTATTTAATTAAAAGAGAGAAAAACAAATGTAAGACAAATTGTGAATGATCTTTCTTCCTTTATCACGTGAGGGAATCTCGCATATATCTGGTTTACCGTCAAACCGAGCACATGTCTTTTGGTTATTTCTGTCACTAGGTGGCTGTCTCATTGACGTTTACCCCATATTTTTTCATTGAAGCACAATGCACACGTATATGTTTTAGAACATGAAGTTAAGGTTAAAACTTTCATGTCATGAATAATAAAGTGAAAAAAAAGCAAAAAAGAGACTCAAAGAACTAAATAGAAAAAGACGAAATGATCTGATTTTCAAAAATGACCTGTTTGGTCGCTCGTAATCGATTGTCTACAAATATAGTTCCTGTCATTTGTAATGAATGTAAACTTTAATATCTGTGGGGTTTTTTTTCATATAAAATTTTATGGTTAAAATTATTAGTTATGTTATTTCTTTTATAGTGGATTTTAAGATATTTTTTATTATGCTTTAGAACATTAGGGCATTGTGGGACTATGTGTCAAAGGTGTATGATAGAGGGGGCAACTCGTTCTATAAAAGCCGTGACTGGTCGCATGTGTCTTGTGACATCATTTCATGTCTAAGCAGTCCCAAATAAGTACATTTTTGAGTATACGCCAAGACGAGCATCATATTTTCAACTTTTGTTTCATTTTGTAGACTGTGTACCTCAAATTTTTTAACTGAAAAAAAAAAATGTCTTCATCGGGAACTCTCCAGCTGAAACCTACACTCTTCAGTTTAGCAGGGACAATACTCTGTTTTTTTAATTTTGTCATTTTTGCGCATGGGATCGTTAAAGACACTGTCAGTGGTTCAAAGTATTGCTTGTCAAAGACATGTCTACTAAGTTAGCGAATGCTGCATTCGAATAGGGACTGTTCTATTCATTCTCAGAAATTTTGCAATCTTTTGACATAGAAATTACCATTTTCTGTTTAAAATAGATATTCTACATTATAAGGTGTCGACATTAAGTTAGTAATGGAACTTGAATAACTTTGAAAAGTTTAATTTGTTTTAAGCCTTAAACAAAAGGTTGCCACATATGTAATATGATGGACACACCAACCTTTAAAGACAGGTCCCTTTAATGTTGTCTTATCCTCGGAAATCTTAAATATCTGCTCAGTACTTATTGCTTTCCCCTAAAATAGCTGACAAATATTTAAAATAGTTCTGCTTTAAAATTCATCTATTCTTCTAGTTATTCAAAATTATTAGAGGTTAAGCTTTTTCATGTCCAACGGCACATATTACAGTGTTATCTGGATTCACCATTATACGATGCGGGAAAATTGCTATTGTCAAATTCAATTTAAAAAAAAATAGATTCGTGTTTAAAAAAACTACGAGATGTGTTTGAAACGTCTAAGATATACAATGATTGATGTATTCATTGTTGGTCTTTAACGCCACTTTTATCATTATTTTTCTATTTCATGGTGACCAGGTTTTTTTGTGTGTAGAAAGCTGGGACGCCCGGAGAGAACCACTGACCTTCGGCAAGGAAACTGTCAATCCTAGTCAATTAAGATTGGAGTCGAACCAAGCTACCACGTGTAGGGTTCGAACTCTGAGATAAGCAATGAAGCAGTAATTTTCACTAATGAAAGAAACTTGTTTCTCACTTTATCCAGTTTTCGTTTGATATATAGTTTTATTTTCTATTATTCAAGTTGAAGAAGCCAAAACGTTTTAAAAACGAAATGAAGAAAAAAAGGTAGCCAAGTGCATAGTTCTTTCAAACATATTCTTTTATCGCTGAGATGCTGTCTCGTCAGTAACAGATAGAAAACTCAGGATTACAATTTATAGAACAGACAAGGGGCAGTGGCAAATATTTCGTGTATATTATGAACACAGAGAAGATTACCCCGGCACCCTTTGCAAAAAAAAATCCTTCTTTTTCTTCTATGTGCCTTCGGACTTTATGTTTTGAACTGTAGTTTCACTTTCCATATTCGGTATTCATTCTAATGTAAGCTCCACGTGGCAAAAATCACGTGATGCAGGAATGTAGTATCTTGGAGTTAGGCTATTTCTTTCTTTTCGGGCGGGGACTCCAAGCAGACAACATGCATTTATATAACGGCACTGTAGATTTTCTTATTAAATAAAGAAAGTTCCCGGTCCGGTACATGAATACATTGGTTAGAAAGCAAGATTTTAATTTTAATTAGATTGGAAAGCCTTATTTGGGGGTTGAAATTGGAGAGCACCAAAAAAAGAAAGGGGGGGGGGGGGGGGTCCACAGGGAATATTTTTATCTTATGAACTCAACATTCGAAAGTTTTTTTTTTATTTAATTAAAAGAGAGAAAAACAAATGTAAGACAAATTGTGAATGATCTTTCTTCCTTTATCACGTGAGGGAATCTCGCATATATCTGGTTTACCGTCAAACCGAGCACATGTCTTTTGGTTATTTCTGTCACTAGGTGGCTGTCTCATTGACGTTTACCCCATATTTTTTCATTGAAGCACAATGCACACGTATATGTTTTAGAACATGAAGTTAAGGTTAAAACTTTCATGTCATGAATAATAAAGTGAAAAAAAAGCAAAAAAGAGACTCAAAGAACTAAATAGAAAAAGACGAAATGATCTGATTTTCAAAAATGACCTGTTTGGTCGCTCGTAATCGATTGTCTACAAATATAGTTCCTGTCATTTGTAATGAATGTAAACTTTAATATCTGTGGGGTTTTTTTTCATATAAAATTTTATGGTTAAAATTATTAGTTATGTTATTTCTTTTATAGTGGATTTTAAGATATTTTTTATTATGCTTTAGAACATTAGGGCATTGTGGGACTATGTGTCAAAGGTGTATGATAGAGGGGGCAACTCGTTCTATAAAAGCCGTGACTGGTCGCATGTGTCTTGTGACATCATTTCATGTCTAAGCAGTCCCAAATAAGTACATTTTTGAGTATACGCCAAGACGAGCATCATATTTTCAACTTTTGTTTCATTTTGTAGACTGTGTACCTCAAATTTTTTAACTGAAAAAAAAAAATGTCTTCATCGGGAACTCTCCAGCTGAAACCTACACTCTTCAGTTTAGCAGGGACAATACTCTGTTTTTTTAATTTTGTCATTTTTGCGCATGGGATCGTTAAAGACACTGTCAGTGGTTCAAAGTATTGCTTGTCAAAGACATGTCTACTAAGTTAGCGAATGCTGCATTCGAATAGGGACTGTTCTATTCATTCTCAGAAATTTTGCAATCTTTTGACATAGAAATTACCATTTTCTGTTTAAAATAGATATTCTACATTATAAGGTGTCGACATTAAGTTAGTAATGGAACTTGAATAACTTTGAAAAGTTTAATTTGTTTTAAGCCTTAAACAAAAGGTTGCCACATATGTAATATGATGGACACACCAACCTTTAAAGACAGGTCCCTTTAATGTTGTCTTATCCTCGGAAATCTTAAATATCTGCTCAGTACTTATTGCTTTCCCCTAAAATAGCTGACAAATATTTAAAATAGTTCTGCTTTAAAATTCATCTATTCTTCTAGTTATTCAAAATTATTAGAGGTTAAGCTTTTTCATGTCCAACGGCACATATTACAGTGTTATCTGGATTCACCATTATACGATGCGGGAAAATTGCTATTGTCAAATTCAATTTAAAAAAAAATAGATTCGTGTTTAAAAAAACTACGAGATGTGTTTGAAACGTCTAAGATATACAATGATTGATGTATTCATTGTTGGTCTTTAACGCCACTTTTATCATTATTTTTCTATTTCATGGTGACCAGGTTTTTTTGTGTGTAGAAAGCTGGGACGCCCGGAGAGAACCACTGACCTTCGGCAAGGAAACTGTCAATCCTAGTCAATTAAGATTGGAGTCGAACCAAGCTACCACGTGTAGGGTTCGAACTCTGAGATAAGCAATGAAGCAGTAATTTTCACTAATGAAAGAAACTTGTTTCTCACTTTATCCAGTTTTCGTTTGATATATAGTTTTATTTTCTATTATTCAAGTTGAAGAAGCCAAAACGTTTTAAAAACGAAATGAAGAAAAAAAGGTAGCCAAGTGCATAGTTCTTTCAAACATATTCTTTTATCGCTGAGATGCTGTCTCGTCAGTAACAGATAGAAAACTCAGGATTACAATTTATAGAACAGACAAGGGGCAGTGGCAAATATTTCGTGTATATTATGAACACAGAGAAGATTACCCCGGCACCCTTTGCAAAAAAAAATCCTTCTTTTTCTTCTATGTGCCTTCGGACTTTATGTTTTGAACTGTAGTTTCACTTTCCATATTCGGTATTCATTCTAATGTAAGCTCCACGTGGCAAAAATCACGTGATGCAGGAATGTAGTATCTTGGAGTTAGGCTATTTCTTTCTTTTCGGGCGGGGACTCCAAGCAGACAACATGCATTTATATAACGGCACTGTAGATTTTCTTATTAAATAAAGAAAGTTCCCGGTCCGGTACATGAATACATTGGTTAGAAAGCAAGATTTTAATTTTAATTAGATTGGAAAGCCTTATTTGGGGGTTGAAATTGGAGAGCACCAAAAAAAGAAAGGGGGGGGGGGGGGGGTCCACAGGGAATATTTTTATCTTATGAACTCAACATTCGAAAGTTTTTTTTTTATTTAATTAAAAGAGAGAAAAACAAATGTAAGACAAATTGTGAATGATCTTTCTTCCTTTATCACGTGAGGGAATCTCGCATATATCTGGTTTACCGTCAAACCGAGCACATGTCTTTTGGTTATTTCTGTCACTAGGTGGCTGTCTCATTGACGTTTACCCCATATTTTTTCATTGAAGCACAATGCACACGTATATGTTTTAGAACATGAAGTTAAGGTTAAAACTTTCATGTCATGAATAATAAAGTGAAAAAAAAGCAAAAAAGAGACTCAAAGAACTAAATAGAAAAAGACGAAATGATCTGATTTTCAAAAATGACCTGTTTGGTCGCTCGTAATCGATTGTCTACAAATATAGTTCCTGTCATTTGTAATGAATGTAAACTTTAATATCTGTGGGGTTTTTTTTCATATAAAATTTTATGGTTAAAATTATTAGTTATGTTATTTCTTTTATAGTGGATTTTAAGATATTTTTTATTATGCTTTAGAACATTAGGGCATTGTGGGACTATGTGTCAAAGGTGTATGATAGAGGGGGCAACTCGTTCTATAAAAGCCGTGACTGGTCGCATGTGTCTTGTGACATCATTTCATGTCTAAGCAGTCCCAAATAAGTACATTTTTGAGTATACGCCAAGACGAGCATCATATTTTCAACTTTTGTTTCATTTTGTAGACTGTGTACCTCAAATTTTTTAACTGAAAAAAAAAAATGTCTTCATCGGGAACTCTCCAGCTGAAACCTACACTCTTCAGTTTAGCAGGGACAATACTCTGTTTTTTTAATTTTGTCATTTTTGCGCATGGGATCGTTAAAGACACTGTCAGTGGTTCAAAGTATTGCTTGTCAAAGACATGTCTACTAAGTTAGCGAATGCTGCATTCGAATAGGGACTGTTCTATTCATTCTCAGAAATTTTGCAATCTTTTGACATAGAAATTACCATTTTCTGTTTAAAATAGATATTCTACATTATAAGGTGTCGACATTAAGTTAGTAATGGAACTTGAATAACTTTGAAAAGTTTAATTTGTTTTAAGCCTTAAACAAAAGGTTGCCACATATGTAATATGATGGACACACCAACCTTTAAAGACAGGTCCCTTTAATGTTGTCTTATCCTCGGAAATCTTAAATATCTGCTCAGTACTTATTGCTTTCCCCTAAAATAGCTGACAAATATTTAAAATAGTTCTGCTTTAAAATTCATCTATTCTCCTAGTTATTCAAAATTATTAGAGGTTAAGCTTTTTCATGTCCAACGGCACATATTACAGTGTTATCTGGATTCACCATTATACGATGCGGGAAAATTGCTATTGTCAAATTCAATTTAAAAAAAAATAGATTCGTGTTTAAAAAAACTACGAGATGTGTTTGAAACGTCTAAGATATACAATGATTGATGTATTCATTGTTGGTCTTTAACGCCACTTTTATCATTATTTTTCTATTTCATGGTGACCAGGTTTTTTTGTGTGTAGAAAGCTGGGACGCCCGGAGAGAACCACTGACCTTCGGCAAGGAAACTGTCAATCCTAGTCAATTAAGATTGGAGTCGAACCAAGCTACCACGTGTAGGGTTCGAACTCTGAGATAAGCAATGAAGCAGTAATTTTCACTAATGAAAGAAACTTGTTTCTCACTTTATCCAGTTTTCGTTTGATATATAGTTTTATTTTCTATTATTCAAGTTGAAGAAGCCAAAACGTTTTAAAAACGAAATGAAGAAAAAAAGGTAGCCAAGTGCATAGTTCTTTCAAACATATTCTTTTATCGCTGAGATGCTGTCTCGTCAGTAACAGATAGAAAACTCAGGATTACAATTTATAGAACAGACAAGGGGCAGTGGCAAATATTTCGTGTATATTATGAACACAGAGAAGATTACCCCGGCACCCTTTGCAAAAAAAAATCCTTCTTTTTCTTCTATGTGCCTTCGGACTTTATGTTTTGAACTGTAGTTTCACTTTCCATATTCGGTATTCATTCTAATGTAAGCTCCACGTGGCAAAAATCACGTGATGCAGGAATGTAGTATCTTGGAGTTAGGCTATTTCTTTCTTTTCGGGCGGGGACTCCAAGCAGACAACATGCATTTATATAACGGCACTGTAGATTTTCTTATTAAATAAAGAAAGTTCCCGGTCCGGTACATGAATACATTGGTTAGAAAGCAAGATTTTAATTTTAATTAGATTGGAAAGCCTTATTTGGGGGTTGAAATTGGAGAGCACCAAAAAAAGAAAGGGGGGGGGGGGTTCCACAGGGAATATTTTTATCTTATGAACTCAACATTCGAAAGTTTTTTTTTTATTTAATTAAAAGAGAGAAAAACAAATGTAAGACAAATTGTGAATGATCTTTCTTCCTTTATCACGTGAGGGAATCTCGCATATATCTGGTTTACCGTCAAACCGAGCACATGTCTTTTGGTTATTTCTGTCACTAGGTGGCTGTCTCATTGACGTTTACCCCATATTTTTTCATTGAAGCACAATGCACACGTATATGTTTTAGAACATGAAGTTAAGGTTAAAACTTTCATGTCATGAATAATAAAGTGAAAAAAAAGCAAAAAAGAGACTCAAAGAACTAAATAGAAAAAGACGAAATGATCTGATTTTCAAAAATGACCTGTTTGGTCGCTCGTAATCGATTGTCTACAAATATAGTTCCTGTCATTTGTAATGAATGTAAACTTTAATATCTGTGGGGTTTTTTTTCATATAAAATTTTATGGTTAAAATTATTAGTTATGTTATTTCTTTTATAGTGGATTTTAAGATATTTTTTATTATGCTTTAGAACATTAGGGCATTGTGGGACTATGTGTCAAAGGTGTATGATAGAGGGGGCAACTCGTTCTATAAAAGCCGTGACTGGTCGCATGTGTCTTGTGACATCATTTCATGTCTAAGCAGTCCCAAATAAGTACATTTTTGAGTATACGCCAAGACGAGCATCATATTTTCAACTTTTGTTTCATTTTGTAGACTGTGTACCTCAAATTTTTTAACTGAAAAAAAAAAATGTCTTCATCGGGAACTCTCCAGCTGAAACCTACACTCTTCAGTTTAGCAGGGACAATACTCTGTTTTTTTAATTTTGTCATTTTTGCGCATGGGATCGTTAAAGACACTGTCAGTGGTTCAAAGTATTGCTTGTCAAAGACATGTCTACTAAGTTAGCGAATGCTGCATTCGAATAGGAACTGTTCTATTCATTCTCAGAAATTTTGCAATCTTTTGACATAGAAATTACCATTTTCTGTTTAAAATAGATATTCTACATTATAAGGTGTCGACATTAAGTTAGTAATGGAACTTGAATAACTTTGAAAAGTTTAATTTGTTTTAAGCCTTAAACAAAAGGTTGCCACATATGTAATATGATGGACACACCAACCTTTAAAGACAGGTCCCTTTAATGTTGTCTTATCCTCGGAAATCTTAAATATCTGCTCAGTACTTATTGCTTTCCCCTAAAATAGCTGACAAATATTTAAAATAGTTCTGCTTTAAAATTCATCTATTCTCCTAGTTATTCAAAATTATTAGAGGTTAAGCTTTTTCATGTCCAACGGCACATATTACAGTGTTATCTGGATTCACCATTATACGATGCGGGAAAATTGCTATTGTCAAATTCAATTTAAAAAAAAATAGATTCGTGTTTAAAAAAACTACGAGATGTGTTTGAAACGTCTAAGATATACAATGATTGATGTATTCATTGTTGGTCTTTAACGCCACTTTTATCATTATTTTTCTATTTCATGGTGACCAGGTTTTTTTGTGTGTAGAAAGCTGGGACGCCCGGAGAGAACCACTGACCTTCGGCAAGGAAACTGTCAATCCTAGTCAATTAAGATTGGAGTCGAACCAAGCTACCACGTGTAGGGTTCGAACTCTGAGATAAGCAATGAAGCAGTAATTTTCACTAATGAAAGAAACTTGTTTCTCACTTTATCCAGTTTTCGTTTGATATATAGTTTTATTTTCTATTATTCAAGTTGAAGAAGCCAAAACGTTTTAAAAACGAAATGAAGAAAAAAAGGTAGCCAAGTGCATAGTTCTTTCAAACATATTCTTTTATCGCTGAGATGCTGTCTCGTCAGTAACAGATAGAAAACTCAGGATTACAATTTATAGAACAGACAAGGGGCAGTGGCAAATATTTCGTGTATATTATGAACACAGAGAAGATTACCCCGGCACCCTTTGCAAAAAAAAAATCCTTCTTTTTCTTCTATGTGCCTTCGGACTTTATGTTTTGAACTGTAGTTTCACTTTCCATATTCGGTATTCATTCTAATGTAAGCTCCACGTGGCAAAAATCACGTGATGCAGGAATGTAGTATCTTGGAGTTAGGCTATTTCTTTCTTTTCGGGCGGGGACTCCAAGCAGACAACATGCATTTATATAACGGCACTGTAGATTTAATAAAGAAAGTTCCCGGTCCGGTACATGAATACATTGGTTAGAAAGCAAGATTTTAATTTTAATTAGATTGGAAAGCCTTATTTGGGGGTTGAAATTGGAGAGCACCAAAAAAAGAAAGGGGGGGGGGGGGGGGGTTCCACAGGGAATATTTTTATCTTATGAACTCAACATTCGAAAGTTTTTTTTTTATTTAATTAAAAGAGAGAAAAACAAATGTAAGACAAATTGTGAATGATCTTTCTTCCTTTATCACGTGAGGGAATCTCGCATATATCTGGTTTACCGTCAAACCGAGCACATGTCTTTTGGTTATTTCTGTCACTAGGTGGCTGTCTCATTGACGTTTACCCCATATTTTTTCATTGAAGCACAATGCACACGTATATGTTTTAGAACATGAAGTTAAGGTTAAAACTTTCATGTCATGAATAATAAAGTGAAAAAAAAGCAAAAAAGAGACTCAAAGAACTAAATAGAAAAAGACGAAATGATCTGATTTTCAAAAATGACCTGTTTGGTCGCTCGTAATCGATTGTCTACAAATATAGTTCCTGTCATTTGTAATGAATGTAAACTTTAATATCTGTGGGGTTTTTTTTCATATAAAATTTTATGGTTAAAATTATTAGTTATGTTATTTCTTTTATAGTGGATTTTAAGATATTTTTTATTATGCTTTAGAACATTAGGGCATTGTGGGACTATGTGTCAAAGGTGTATGATAGAGGGGGCAACTCGTTCTATAAAAGCCGTGACTGGTCGCATGTGTCTTGTGACATCATTTCATGTCTAAGCAGTCCCAAATAAGTACATTTTTGAGTATACGCCAAGACGAGCATCATATTTTCAACTTTTGTTTCATTTTGTAGACTGTGTACCTCAAATTTTTTAACTGAAAAAAAAAATGTCTTCATCGGGAACTCTCCAGCTGAAACCTACACTCTTCAGTTTAGCAGGGACAATACTCTGTTTTTTTAATTTTGTCATTTTTGCGCATGGGATCGTTAAAGACACTGTCAGTGGTTCAAAGTATTGCTTGTCAAAGACATGTCTACTAAGTTAGCGAATGCTGCATTCGAATAGGAACTGTTCTATTCATTCTCAGAAATTTTGCAATCTTTTGACATAGAAATTACCATTTTCTGTTTAAAATAGATATTCTACATTATAAGGTGTCGACATTAAGTTAGTAATGGAACTTGAATAACTTTGAAAAGTTTAATTTGTTTTAAGCCTTAAACAAAAGGTTGCCACATATGTAATATGATGGACACACCAACCTTTAAAGACAGGTCCCTTTAATGTTGTCTTATCCTCGGAAATCTTAAATATCTGCTCAGTACTTATTGCTTTCCCCTAAAATAGCTGACAAATATTTAAAATAGTTCTGCTTTAAAATTCATCTATTCTCCTAGTTATTCAAAATTATTAGAGGTTAAGCTTTTTCATGTCCAACGGCACATATTACAGTGTTATCTGGATTCACCATTATACGATGCGGGAAAATTGCTATTGTCAAATTCAATTTAAAAAAAAATAGATTCGTGTTTAAAAAAACTACGAGATGTGTTTGAAACGTCTAAGATATACAATGATTGATGTATTCATTGTTGGTCTTTAACGCCACTTTTATCATTATTTTTCTATTTCATGGTGACCAGGTTTTTTTGTGTGTAGAAAGCTGGGACGCCCGGAGAGAACCACTGACCTTCGGCAAGGAAACTGTCAATCCTAGTCAATTAAGATTGGAGTCGAACCAAGCTACCACGTGTAGGGTTCGAACTCTGAGATAAGCAATGAAGCAGTAATTTTCACTAATGAAAGAAACTTGTTTCTCACTTTATCCAGTTTTCGTTTGATATATAGTTTTATTTTCTATTATTCAAGTTGAAGAAGCCAAAACGTTTTAAAAACGAAATGAAGAAAAAAAGGTAGCCAAGTGCATAGTTCTTTCAAACATATTCTTTTATCGCTGAGATGCTGTCTCGTCAGTAACAGATAGAAAACTCAGGATTACAATTTATAGAACAGACAAGGGGCAGTGGCAAATATTTCGTGTATATTATGAACACAGAGAAGATTACCCCGGCACCCTTTGCAAAAAAAAAATCCTTCTTTTTCTTCTATGTGCCTTCGGACTTTATGTTTTGAACTGTAGTTTCACTTTCCATATTCGGTATTCATTCTAATGTAAGCTCCACGTGGCAAAAATCACGTGATGCAGGAATGTAGTATCTTGGAGTTAGGCTATTTCTTTCTTTTCGGGCGGGGACTCCAAGCAGACAACATGCATTTATATAACGGCACTGTAGATTTTCTTATTAAATAAAGAAAGTTCCCGGTCCGGTACATGAATACATTGGTTAGAAAGCAAGATTTTAATTTTAATTAGATTGGAAAGCCTTATTTGGGGGTTGAAATTGGAGAGCACCAAAAAAAGAAAGGGGGGGGGGGTTCCACAGGGAATATTTTTATCTTATGAACTCAACATTCGAAAGTTTTTTTTTTATTTAATTAAAAGAGAGAAAAACAAATGTAAGACAAATTGTGAATGATCTTTCTTCCTTTATCACGTGAGGGAATCTCGCATATATCTGGTTTACCGTCAAACCGAGCACATGTCTTTTGGTTATTTCTGTCACTAGGTGGCTGTCTCATTGACGTTTACCCCATATTTTTTCATTGAAGCACAATGCACACGTATATGTTTTAGAACATGAAGTTAAGGTTAAAACTTTCATGTCATGAATAATAAAGTGAAAAAAAAGCAAAAAAGAGACTCAAAGAACTAAATAGAAAAAGACGAAATGATCTGATTTTCAAAAATGACCTGTTTGGTCGCTCGTAATCGATTGTCTACAAATATAGTTCCTGTCATTTGTAATGAATGTAAACTTTAATATCTGTGGGGTTTTTTTTCATATAAAATTTTATGGTTAAAATTATTAGTTATGTTATTTCTTTTATAGTGGATTTTAAGATATTTTTTATTATGCTTTAGAACATTAGGGCATTGTGGGACTATGTGTCAAAGGTGTATGATAGAGGGGGCAACTCGTTCTATAAAAGCCGTGACTGGTCGCATGTGTCTTGTGACATCATTTCATGTCTAAGCAGTCCCAAATAAGTACATTTTTGAGTATACGCCAAGACGAGCATCATATTTTCAACTTTTGTTTCATTTTGTAGACTGTGTACCTCAAATTTTTTAACTGAAAAAAAAAAATGTCTTCATCGGGAACTCTCCAGCTGAAACCTACACTCTTCAGTTTAGCAGGGACAATACTCTGTTTTTTTAATTTTGTCATTTTTGCGCATGGGATCGTTAAAGACACTGTCAGTGGTTCAAAGTATTGCTTGTCAAAGACATGTCTACTAAGTTAGCGAATGCTGCATTCGAATAGGAACTGTTCTATTCATTCTCAGAAATTTTGCAATCTTTTGACATAGAAATTACCATTTTCTGTTTAAAATAGATATTCTACATTATAAGGTGTCGACATTAAGTTAGTAATGGAACTTGAATAACTTTGAAAAGTTTAATTTGTTTTAAGCCTTAAACAAAAGGTTGCCACATATGTAATATGATGGACACACCAACCTTTAAAGACAGGTCCCTTTAATGTTGTCTTATCCTCGGAAATCTTAAATATCTGCTCAGTACTTATTGCTTTCCCCTAAAATAGCTGACAAATATTTAAAATAGTTCTGCTTTAAAATTCATCTATTCTCCTAGTTATTCAAAATTATTAGAGGTTAAGCTTTTTCATGTCCAACGGCACATATTACAGTGTTATCTGGATTCACCATTATACGATGCGGGAAAATTGCTATTGTCAAATTCAATTTAAAAAAAAATAGATTCGTGTTTAAAAAAACTACGAGATGTGTTTGAAACGTCTAAGATATACAATGATTGATGTATTCATTGTTGGTCTTTAACGCCACTTTTATCATTATTTTTCTATTTCATGGTGACCAGGTTTTTTTGTGTGTAGAAAGCTGGGACGCCCGGAGAGAACCACTGACCTTCGGCAAGGAAACTGTCAATCCTAGTCAATTAAGATTGGAGTCGAACCAAGCTACCACGTGTAGGGTTCGAACTCTGAGATAAGCAATGAAGCAGTAATTTTCACTAATGAAAGAAACTTGTTTCTCACTTTATCCAGTTTTCGTTTGATATATAGTTTTATTTTCTATTATTCAAGTTGAAGAAGCCAAAACGTTTTAAAAACGAAATGAAGAAAAAAAGGTAGCCAAGTGCATAGTTCTTTCAAACATATTCTTTTATCGCTGAGATGCTGTCTCGTCAGTAACAGATAGAAAACTCAGGATTACAATTTATAGAACAGACAAGGGGCAGTGGCAAATATTTCGTGTATATTATGAACACAGAGAAGATTACCCCGGCACCCTTTGCAAAAAAAAAATCCTTCTTTTTCTTCTATGTGCCTTCGGACTTTATGTTTTGAACTGTAGTTTCACTTTCCATATTCGGTATTCATTCTAATGTAAGCTCCACGTGGCAAAAATCACGTGATGCAGGAATGTAGTATCTTGGAGTTAGGCTATTTCTTTCTTTTCGGGCGGGGACTCCAAGCAGACAACATGCATTTATATAACGGCACTGTAGATTTTCTTATTAAATAAAGAAAGTTCCCGGTCCGGTACATGAATACATTGGTTAGAAAGCAAGATTTTAATTTTAATTAGATTGGAAAGCCTTATTTGGGGGTTGAAATTGGAGAGCACCAAAAAAAGAAAGGGGGGGGGGGGGGGGTCCACAGGGAATATTTTTATCTTATGAACTCAACATTCGAAAGTTTTTTTTTTATTTAATTAAAAGAGAGAAAAACAAATGTAAGACAAATTGTGAATGATCTTTCTTCCTTTATCACGTGAGGGAATCTCGCATATATCTGGTTTACCGTCAAACCGAGCACATGTCTTTTGGTTATTTCTGTCACTAGGTGGCTGTCTCATTGACGTTTACCCCATATTTTTTCATTGAAGCACAATGCACACGTATATGTTTTAGAACATGAAGTTAAGGTTAAAACTTTCATGTCATGAATAATAAAGTGAAAAAAAAGCAAAAAAGAGACTCAAAGAACTAAATAGAAAAAGACGAAATGATCTGATTTTCAAAAATGACCTGTTTGGTCGCTCGTAATCGATTGTCTACAAATATAGTTCCTGTCATTTGTAATGAATGTAAACTTTAATATCTGTGGGGTTTTTTTTCATATAAAATTTTATGGTTAAAATTATTAGTTATGTTATTTCTTTTATAGTGGATTTTAAGATATTTTTTATTATGCTTTAGAACATTAGGGCATTGTGGGACTATGTGTCAAAGGTGTATGATAGAGGGGGCAACTCGTTCTATAAAAGCCGTGACTGGTCGCATGTGTCTTGTGACATCATTTCATGTCTAAGCAGTCCCAAATAAGTACATTTTTGAGTATACGCCAAGACGAGCATCATATTTTCAACTTTTGTTTCATTTTGTAGACTGTGTACCTCAAATTTTTTAACTGAAAAAAAAAATGTCTTCATCGGGAACTCTCCAGCTGAAACTTACACTCTTCAGTTTAGCAGGGACAATACTCTGTTTTTTTAATTTTGTCATTTTTGCGCATGGGATCGTTAAAGACACTGTCAGTGGTTCAAAGTATTGCTTGTCAAAGACATGTCTACTAAGTTAGCGAATGCTGCATTCGAATAGGGACTGTTCTATTCATTCTCAGAAATTTTGCAATCTTTTGACATAGAAATTACCATTTTCTGTTTAAAATAGATATTCTACATTATAAGGTGTCGACATTAAGTTAGTAATGGAACTTGAATAACTTTGAAAAGTTTAATTTGTTTTAAGCCTTAAAGAAAAGGTTGCCACATATGTAATATGATGGACACACCAACCTTTAAAGACAGGTCCCTTTAATGTTGTCTTATCCTCGGAAATCTTAAATATCTGCTCAGTACTTATTGCTTTCCCCTAAAATAGCTGACAAATATTTAAAATAGTTCTGCTTTAAAATTCATCTATTCTCCTAGTTATTCAAAATTATTAGAGGTTAAGCTTTTTCATGTCCAACGGCACATATTACAGTGTTATCTGGATTCACCATTATACGATGCGGGAAAATTGCTATTGTCAAATTCAATTTAAAAAAAAATAGATTCGTGTTTAAAAAAACTACGAGATGTGTTTGAAACGTCTAAGATATACAATGATTGATGTATTCATTGTTGGTCTTTAACGCCACTTTTATCATTATTTTTCTATTTCATGGTGACCAGGTTTTTTTGTGTGTAGAAAGCTGGGACGCCCGGAGAGAACCACTGACCTTCGGCAAGGAAACTGTCAATCCTAGTCAATTAAGATTGGAGTCGAACCAAGCTACCACGTGTAGGGTTCGAACTCTGAGATAAGCAATGAAGCAGTAATTTTCACTAATGAAAGAAACTTGTTTCTCACTTTATCCAGTTTTCGTTTGATATATAGTTTTATTTTCTATTATTCAAGTTGAAGAAGCCAAAACGTTTTAAAAACGAAATGAAGAAAAAAAGGTAGCCAAGTGCATAGTTCTTTCAAACATATTCTTTTATCGCTGAGATGCTGTCTCGTCAGTAACAGATAGAAAACTCAGGATTACAATTTATAGAACAGACAAGGGGCAGTGGCAAATATTTCGTGTATATTATGAACACAGAGAAGATTACCCCGGCACCCTTTGCAAAAAAAAAATCCTTCTTTTTCTTCTATGTGCCTTCGGACTTTATGTTTTGAACTGTAGTTTCACTTTCCATATTCGGTATTCATTCTAATGTAAGCTCCACGTGGCAAAAATCACGTGATGCAGGAATGTAGTATCTTGGAGTTAGGCTATTTCTTTCTTTTCGGGCGGGGACTCCAAGCAGACAACATGCATTTATATAACGGCACTGTAGATTTTCTTATTAAATAAAGAAAGTTCCCGGTCCGGTACATGAATACATTGGTTAGAAAGCAAGATTTTAATTTTAATTAGATTGGAAAGCCTTATTTGGGGGTTGAAATTGGAGAGCACCAAAAAAAGAAAGGGGGGGGGGGGGGGGAGGTTCCACAGGGAATATTTTTATCTTATGAACTCAACATTCGAAAGTTTTTTTTTTATTTAATTAAAAGAGAGAAAAACAAATGTAAGACAAATTGTGAATGATCTTTCTTCCTTTATCACGTGAGGGAATCTCGCATATATCTGGTTTACCGTCAAACCGAGCACATGTCTTTTGGTTATTTCTGTCACTAGGTGGCTGTCTCATTGACGTTTACCCCATATTTTTTCATTGAAGCACAATGCACACGTATATGTTTTAGAACATGAAGTTAAGGTTAAAACTTTCATGTCATGAATAATAAAGTGAAAAAAAAGCAAAAAAGAGACTCAAAGAACTAAATAGAAAAAGACGAAATGATCTGATTTTCAAAAATGACCTGTTTGGTCGCTCGTAATCGATTGTCTACAAATATAGTTCCTGTCATTTGTAATGAATGTAAACTTTAATATCTGTGGGGTTTTTTTTCATATAAAATTTTATGGTTAAAATTATTAGTTATGTTATTTCTTTTATAGTGGATTTTAAGATATTTTTTATTATGCTTTAGAACATTAGGGCATTGTGGGACTATGTGTCAAAGGTGTATGATAGAGGGGGCAACTCGTTCTATAAAAGCCGTGACTGGTCGCATGTGTCTTGTGACATCATTTCATGTCTAAGCAGTCCCAAATAAGTACATTTTTGAGTATACGCCAAGACGAGCATCATATTTTCAACTTTTGTTTCATTTTGTAGACTGTGTACCTCAAATTTTTTAACTGAAAAAAAAAAATGTCTTCATCGGGAACTCTCCAGCTGAAACCTACACTCTTCAGTTTAGCAGGGACAATACTCTGTTTTTTTAATTTTGTCATTTTTGCGCATGGGATCGTTAAAGACACTGTCAGTGGTTCAAAGTATTGCTTGTCAAAGACATGTCTACTAAGTTAGCGAATGCTGCATTCGAATAGGGACTGTTCTATTCATTCTCAGAAATTTTGCAATCTTTTGACATAGAAATTACCATTTTCTGTTTAAAATAGATATTCTACATTATAAGGTGTCGACATTAAGTTAGTAATGGAACTTGAATAACTTTGAAAAGTTTAATTTGTTTTAAGCCTTAAACAAAAGGTTGCCACATATGTAATATGATGGACACACCAACCTTTAAAGACAGGTCCCTTTAATGTTGTCTTATCCTCGGAAATCTTAAATATCTGCTCAGTACTTATTGCTTTCCCCTAAAATAGCTGACAAATATTTAAAATAGTTCTGCTTTAAAATTCATCTATTCTCCTAGTTATTCAAAATTATTAGAGGTTAAGCTTTTTCATGTCCAACGGCACATATTACAGTGTTATCTGGATTCACCATTATACGATGCGGGAAAATTGCTATTGTCAAATTCAATTTAAAAAAAAAATAGATTCGTGTTTAAAAAAACTACGAGATGTGTTTGAAACGTCTAAGATATACAATGATTGATGTATTCATTGTTGGTCTTTAACTCCACTTTTATCATTATTTTTCTATTTCATGGTGACCAGGTTTTTTTGTGTGTAGAAAGCTGGGACGCCCGGAGAGAACCACTGACCTTCGGCAAGGAAACTGTCAATCCTAGTCAATTAAGATTGGAGTCGAACCAAGCTACCACGTGTAGGGTTCGAACTCTGAGATAAGCAATGAAGCAGTAATTTTCACTAATGAAAGAAACTTGTTTCTCACTTTATCCAGTTTTCGTTTGATATATAGTTTTATTTTCTATTATTCAAGTTGAAGAAGCCAAAACGTTTTAAAAACGAAATGAAGAAAAAAAGGTAGCCAAGTGCATAGTTCTTTCAAACATATTCTTTTATCGCTGAGATGCTGTCTCGTCAGTAACAGATAGAAAACTCAGGATTACAATTTATAGAACAGACAAGGGGCAGTGGCAAATATTTCGTGTATATTATGAACACAGAGAAGATTACCCCGGCACCCTTTGCAAAAAAAAAATCCTTCTTTTTCTTCTATGTGCCTTCGGACTTTATGTTTTGAACTGTAGTTTCACTTTCCATATTCGGTATTCATTCTAATGTAAGCTCCACGTGGCAAAAATCACGTGATGCAGGAATGTAGTATCTTGGAGTTAGGCTATTTCTTTCTTTTCGGGCGGGGACTCCAAGCAGACAACATGCATTTATATAACGGCACTGTAGATTTTCTTATTAAATAAAGAAAGTTCCCGGTCCGGTACATGAATACATTGGTTAGAAAGCAAGATTTTAATTTTAATTAGATTGGAAAGCCTTATTTGGGGGTTGAAATTGGAGAGCACCAAAAAAAGAAAGGGGGGGGGGGGGGGGGGGGGTTCCACAGGGAATATTTTTATCTTATGAACTCAACATTCGAAAGTTTTTTTTTTATTTAATTAAAAGAGAGAAAAACAAATGTAAGACAAATTGTGAATGATCTTTCTTCCTTTATCACGTGAGGGAATCTCGCATATATCTGGTTTACCGTCAAACCGAGCACATGTCTTTTGGTTATTTCTGTCACTAGGTGGCTGTCTCATTGACGTTTACCCCATATTTTTTCATTGAAGCACAATGCACACGTATATGTTTTAGAACATGAAGTTAAGGTTAAAACTTTCATGTCATGAATAATAAAGTGAAAAAAAAGCAAAAAAGAGACTCAAAGAACTAAATAGAAAAAGACGAAATGATCTGATTTTCAAAAATGACCTGTTTGGTCGCTCGTAATCGATTGTCTACAAATATAGTTCCTGTCATTTGTAATGAATGTAAACTTTAATATCTGTGGGGTTTTTTTTCATATAAAATTTTATGGTTAAAATTATTAGTTATGTTATTTCTTTTATAGTGGATTTTAAGATATTTTTTATTATGCTTTAGAACATTAGGGCATTGTGGGACTATGTGTCAAAGGTGTATGATAGAGGGGGCAACTCGTTCTATAAAAGCCGTGACTGGTCGCATGTGTCTTGTGACATCATTTCATGTCTAAGCAGTCCCAAATAAGTACATTTTTGAGTATACGCCAAGACGAGCATCATATTTTCAACTTTTGTTTCATTTTGTAGACTGTGTACCTCAAATTTTTTAACTGAAAAAAAAAAATGTCTTCATCGGGAACTCTCCAGCTGAAACCTACACTCTTCAGTTTAGCAGGGACAATACTCTGTTTTTTTAATTTTGTCATTTTTGCGCATGGGATCGTTAAAGACACTGTCAGTGGTTCAAAGTATTGCTTGTCAAAGACATGTCTACTAAGTTAGCGAATGCTGCATTCGAATAGGGACTGTTCTATTCATTCTCAGAAATTTTGCAATCTTTTGACATAGAAATTACCATTTTCTGTTTAAAATAGATATTCTACATTATAAGGTGTCGACATTAAGTTAGTAATGGAACTTGAATAACTTTGAAAAGTTTAATTTGTTTTAAGCCTTAAACAAAAGGTTGCCACATATGTAATATGATGGACACACCAACCTTTAAAGACAGGTCCCTTTAATGTTGTCTTATCCTCGGAAATCTTAAATATCTGCTCAGTACTTATTGCTTTCCCCTAAAATAGCTGACAAATATTTAAAATAGTTCTGCTTTAAAATTCATCTATTCTCCTAGTTATTCAAAATTATTAGAGGTTAAGCTTTTTCATGTCCAACGGCACATATTACAGTGTTATCTGGATTCACCATTATACGATGCGGGAAAATTGCTATTGTCAAATTCAATTTAAAAAAAAATAGATTCGTGTTTAAAAAAACTACGAGATGTGTTTGAAACGTCTAAGATATACAATGATTGATGTATTCATTGTTGGTCTTTAACGCCACTTTTATCATTATTTTTCTATTTCATGGTGACCAGGTTTTTTTGTGTGTAGAAAGCTGGGACGCCCGGAGAGAACCACTGACCTTCGGCAAGGAAACTGTCAATCCTAGTCAATTAAGATTGGAGTCGAACCAAGCTACCACGTGTAGGGTTCGAACTCTGAGATAAGCAATGAAGCAGTAATTTTCACTAATGAAAGAAACTTGTTTCTCACTTTATCCAGTTTTCGTTTGATATATAGTTTTATTTTCTATTATTCAAGTTGAAGAAGCCAAAACGTTTTAAAAACGAAATGAAGAAAAAAAGGTAGCCAAGTGCATAGTTCTTTCAAACATATTCTTTTATCGCTGAGATGCTGTCTCGTCAGTAACAGATAGAAAACTCAGGATTACAATTTATAGAACAGACAAGGGGCAGTGGCAAATATTTCGTGTATATTATGAACACAGAGAAGATTACCCCGGCACCCTTTGCAAAAAAAAAATCCTTCTTTTTCTTCTATGTGCCTTCGGACTTTATGTTTTGAACTGTAGTTTCACTTTCCATATTCGGTATTCATTCTAATGTAAGCTCCACGTGGCAAAAATCACGTGATGCAGGAATGTAGTATCTTGGAGTTAGGCTATTTCTTTCTTTTCGGGCGGGGACTCCAAGCAGACAACATGCATTTATATAACGGCACTGTAGATTTTCTTATTAAATAAAGAAAGTTCCCGGTCCGGTACATGAATACATTGGTTAGAAAGCAAGATTTTAATTTTAATTAGATTGGAAAGCCTTATTTGGGGGTTGAAATTGGAGAGCACCAAAAAAAGAAAGGGGGGGGGGGTTCCACAGGGAATATTTTTATCTTATGAACTCAACATTCGAAAGTTTTTTTTTTATTTAATTAAAAGAGAGAAAAACAAATGTAAGACAAATTGTGAATGATCTTTCTTCCTTTATCACGTGAGGGAATCTCGCATATATCTGGTTTACCGTCAAACCGAGCACATGTCTTTTGGTTATTTCTGTCACTAGGTGGCTGTCTCATTGACGTTTACCCCATATTTTTTCATTGAAGCACAATGCACACGTATATGTTTTAGAACATGAAGTTAAGGTTAAAACTTTCATGTCATGAATAATAAAGTGAAAAAAAAGCAAAAAAGAGACTGAAAGAACCAAATAGAAAAAGACGAAATGATCTGATTTTCAAAAATGACCTGTTTGGTCGCTCGTAATCGATTGTCTACAAATATAGTTCCTGTCATTTGTAATGAATGTAAACTTTAATATCTGTGGGGTTTTTTTTCATATAAAATTTTATGGTTAAAATTATTAGTTATGTTATTTCTTTTATAGTGGATTTTAAGATATTTTTTATTATGCTTTAGAACATTAGGGCATTGTGGGACTATGTGTCAAAGGTGTATGATAGAGGGGGCAACTCGTTCTATAAAAGCCGTGACTGGTCGCATGTGTCTTGTGACATCATTTCATGTCTAAGCAGTCCCAAATAAGTACATTTTTGAGTATACGCCAAGACGAGCATCATATTTTTAACTTTTGTTTCATTTTGTAGACTGTGTACCTCAAATTTTTTAACTGAAAAAAAAAAATGTCTTCATCGGGAACTCTCCAGCTGAAACCTACACTCTTCAGTTTAGCAGGGACAATACTCTGTTTTTTTAATTTTGTCATTTTTGCGCATGGGATCGTTAAAGACACTGTCAGTGGTTCAAAGTATTGCTTGTCAAAGACATGTCTACTAAGTTAGCGAATGCTGCATTCGAATAGGGACTGTTCTATTCATTCTCAGAAATTTTGCAATCTTTTGACATAGAAATTACCATTTTCTGTTTAAAATAGATATTCTACATTATAAGGTGTCGACATTAAGTTAGTAATGGAACTTGAATAACTTTGAAAAGTTTAATTTGTTTTAAGCCTTAAACAAAAGGTTGCCACATATGTAATATGATGGACACACCAACCTTTAAAGACAGGTCCCTTTAATGTTGTCTTATCCTCGGAAATCTTAAATATCTGCTCAGTACTTATTGCTTTCCCCTAAAATAGCTGACAAATATTTAAAATAGTTCTGCTTTAAAATTCATCTATTCTCCTAGTTATTCAAAATTATTAGAGGTTAAGCTTTTTCATGTCCAACGGCACATATTACAGTGTTATCTGGATTCACCATTATACGATGCGGGAAAATTGCTATTGTCAAATTCAATTTAAAAAAAAATAGATTCGTGTTTAAAAAAACTACGAGATGTGTTTGAAACGTCTAAGATATACAATGATTGATGTATTCATTGTTGGTCTTTAACGCCACTTTTATCATTATTTTTCTATTTCATGGTGACCAGGTTTTTTTGTGTGTAGAAAGCTGGGACGCCCGGAGAGAACCACTGACCTTCGGCAAGGAAACTGTCAATCCTAGTCAATTAAGATTGGAGTCGAACCAAGCTACCACGTGTAGGGTTCGAACTCTGAGATAAGCAATGAAGCAGTAATTTTCACTAATGAAAGAAACTTGTTTCTCACTTTATCCAGTTTTCGTTTGATATATAGTTTTATTTTCTATTATTCAAGTTGAAGAAGCCAAAACGTTTTAAAAACGAAATGAAGAAAAAAAGGTAGCCAAGTGCATAGTTCTTTCAAACATATTCTTTTATCGCTGAGATGCTGTCTCGTCAGTAACAGATAGAAAACTCAGGATTACAATTTATAGAACAGACAAGGGGCAGTGGCAAATATTTCGTGTATATTATGAACACAGAGAAGATTACCCCGGCACCCTTTGCAAAAAAAAAATCCTTCTTTTTCTTCTATGTGCCTTCGGACTTTATGTTTTGAACTGTAGTTTCACTTTCCATATTCGGTATTCATTCTAATGTAAGCTCCACGTGGCAAAAATCACGTGATGCAGGAATGTAGTATCTTGGAGTTAGGCTATTTCTTTCTTTTCGGGCGGGGACTCCAAGCAGACAACATGCATTTATATAACGGCACTGTAGATTTTCTTATTAAATAAAGAAAGTTCCCGGTCCGGTACATGAATACATTGGTTAGAAAGCAAGATTTTAATTTTAATTAGATTGGAAAGCCTTATTTGGGGGTTGAAATTGGAGAGCACCAAAAAAAGAAAGGGGGGGGGGGGGGGGGGTTCCACAGGGAATATTTTTATCTTATGAACTCAACATTCGAAAGTTTTTTTTTTATTTAATTAAAAGAGAGAAAAACAAATGTAAGACAAATTGTGAATGATCTTTCTTCCTTTATCACGTGAGGGAATCTCGCATATATCTGGTTTACCGTCAAACCGAGCACATGTCTTTTGGTTATTTCTGTCACTAGGTGGCTGTCTCATTGACGTTTACCCCATATTTTTTCATTGAAGCACAATGCACACGTATATGTTTTAGAACATGAAGTTAAGGTTAAAACTTTCATGTCATGAATAATAAAGTGAAAAAAAAGCAAAAAAGAGACTCAAAGAACTAAATAGAAAAAGACGAAATGATCTGATTTTCAAAAATGACCTGTTTGGTCGCTCGTAATCGATTGTCTACAAATATAGTTCCTGTCATTTGTAATGAATGTAAACTTTAATATCTGTGGGGTTTTTTTTCATATAAAATTTTATGGTTAAAATTATTAGTTATGTTATTTCTTTTATAGTGGATTTTAAGATATTTTTTATTATGCTTTAGAACATTAGGGCATTGTGGGACTATGTGTCAAAGGTGTATGATAGAGGGGGCAACTCGTTCTATAAAAGCCGTGACTGGTCGCATGTGTCTTGTGACATCATTTCATGTCTAAGCAGTCCCAAATAAGTACATTTTTGAGTATACGCCAAGACGAGCATCATATTTTCAACTTTTGTTTCATTTTGTAGACTGTGTACCTCAAATTTTTTAACTGAAAAAAAAAAATGTCTTCATCGGGAACTCTCCAGCTGAAACCTACACTCTTCAGTTTAGCAGGGACAATACTCTGTTTTTTTAATTTTGTCATTTTTGCGCATGGGATCGTTAAAGACACTGTCAGTGGTTCAAAGTATTGCTTGTCAAAGACATGTCTACTAAGTTAGCGAATGCTGCATTCGAATAGGGACTGTTCTATTCATTCTCAGAAATTTTGCAATCTTTTGACATAGAAATTACCATTTTCTGTTTAAAATAGATATTCTACATTATAAGGTGTCGACATTAAGTTAGTAATGGAACTTGAATAACTTTGAAAAGTTTAATTTGTTTTAAGCCTTAAACAAAAGGTTGCCACATATGTAATATGATGGACACACCAACCTTTAAAGACAGGTCCCTTTAATGTTGTCTTATCCTCGGAAATCTTAAATATCTGCTCAGTACTTATTGCTTTCCCCTAAAATAGCTGACAAATATTTAAAATAGTTCTGCTTTAAAATTCATCTATTCTCCTAGTTATTCAAAATTATTAGAGGTTAAGCTTTTTCATGTCCAACGGCACATATTACAGTGTTATCTGGATTCACCATTATACGATGCGGGAAAATTGCTATTGTCAAATTCAATTTAAAAAAAAATAGATTCGTGTTTAAAAAAACTACGAGATGTGTTTGAAACGTCTAAGATATACAATGATTGATGTATTCATTGTTGGTCTTTAACGCCACTTTTATCATTATTTTTCTATTTCATGGTGACCAGGTTTTTTTGTGTGTAGAAAGCTGGGACGCCCGGAGAGAACCACTGACCTTCGGCAAGGAAACTGTCAATCCTAGTCAATTAAGATTGGAGTCGAACCAAGCTACCACGTGTAGGGTTCGAACTCTGAGATAAGCAATGAAGCAGTAATTTTCACTAATGAAAGAAACTTGTTTCTCACTTTATCCAGTTTTCGTTTGATATATAGTTTTATTTTCTATTATTCAAGTTGAAGAAGCCAAAACGTTTTAAAAACGAAATGAAGAAAAAAAGGTAGCCAAGTGCATAGTTCTTTCAAACATATTCTTTTATCGCTGAGATGCTGTCTCGTCAGTAACAGATAGAAAACTCAGGATTACAATTTATAGAACAGACAAGGGGCAGTGGCAAATATTTCGTGTATATTATGAACACAGAGAAGATTACCCCGGCACCCTTTGCAAAAAAAAAATCCTTCTTTTTCTTCTATGTGCCTTCGGACTTTATGTTTTGAACTGTAGTTTCACTTTCCATATTCGGTATTCATTCTAATGTAAGCTCCACGTGGCAAAAATCACGTGATGCAGGAATGTAGTATCTTGGAGTTAGGCTATTTCTTTCTTTTCGGGCGGGGACTCCAAGCAGACAACATGCATTTATATAACGGCACTGTAGATTTTCTTATTAAATAAAGAAAGTTCCCGGTCCGGTACATGAATACATTGGTTAGAAAGCAAGATTTTAATTTTAATTAGATTGGAAAGCCTTATTTGGGGGTTGAAATTGGAGAGCACCAAAAAAAGAAAGGGGGGGGGGGGGGGGGGTTCCACAGGGAATATTTTTATCTTATGAACTCAACATTCGAAAGTTTTTTTTTTATTTAATTAAAAGAGAGAAAAACAAATGTAAGACAAATTGTGAATGATCTTTCTTCCTTTATCACGTGAGGGAATCTCGCATATATCTGGTTTACCGTCAAACCGAGCACATGTCTTTTGGTTATTTCTGTCACTAGGTGGCTGTCTCATTGACGTTTACCCCATATTTTTTCATTGAAGCACAATGCACACGTATATGTTTTAGAACATGAAGTTAAGGTTAAAACTTTCATGTCATGAATAATAAAGTGAAAAAAAAGCAAAAAAGAGACTCAAAGAACTAAATAGAAAAAGACGAAATGATCTGATTTTCAAAAATGACCTGTTTGGTCGCTCGTAATCGATTGTCTACAAATATAGTTCCTGTCATTTGTAATGAATGTAAACTTTAATATCTGTGGGGTTTTTTTTCATATAAAATTTTATGGTTAAAATTATTAGTTATGTTATTTCTTTTATAGTGGATTTTAAGATATTTTTTATTATGCTTTAGAACATTAGGGCATTGTGGGACTATGTGTCAAAGGTGTATGATAGAGGGGGCAACTCGTTCTATAAAAGCCGTGACTGGTCGCATGTGTCTTGTGACATCATTTCATGTCTAAGCAGTCCCAAATAAGTACATTTTTGAGTATACGCCAAGACGAGCATCATATTTTCAACTTTTGTTTCATTTTGTAGACTGTGTACCTCAAATTTTTTAACTGAAAAAAAAAAATGTCTTCATCGGGAACTCTCCAGCTGAAACCTACACTCTTCAGTTTAGCAGGGACAATACTCTGTTTTTTTAATTTTGTCATTTTTGCGCATGGGATCGTTAAAGACACTGTCAGTGGTTCAAAGTATTGCTTGTCAAAGACATGTCTACTAAGTTAGCGAATGCTGCATTCGAATAGGGACTGTTCTATTCATTCTCAGAAATTTTGCAATCTTTTGACATAGAAATTACCATTTTCTGTTTAAAATAGATATTCTACATTATAAGGTGTCGACATTAAGTTAGTAATGGAACTTGAATAACTTTGAAAAGTTTAATTTGTTTTAAGCCTTAAACAAAAGGTTGCCACATATGTAATATGATGGACACACCAACCTTTAAAGACAGGTCCCTTTAATGTTGTCTTATCCTCGGAAATCTTAAATATCTGCTCAGTACTTATTGCTTTCCCCTAAAATAGCTGACAAATATTTAAAATAGTTCTGCTTTAAAATTCATCTATTCTCCTAGTTATTCAAAATTATTAGAGGTTAAGCTTTTTCATGTCCAACGGCACATATTACAGTGTTATCTGGATTCACCATTATACGATGCGGGAAAATTGCTATTGTCAAATTCAATTTAAAAAAAAATAGATTCGTGTTTAAAAAAACTACGAGATGTGTTTGAAACGTCTAAGATATACAATGATTGATGTATTCATTGTTGGTCTTTAACGCCACTTTTATCATTATTTTTCTATTTCATGGTGACCAGGTTTTTTTGTGTGTAGAAAGCTGGGACGCCCGGAGAGAACCACTGACCTTCGGCAAGGAAACTGTCAATCCTAGTCAATTAAGATTGGAGTCGAACCAAGCTACCACGTGTAGGGTTCGAACTCTGAGATAAGCAATGAAGCAGTAATTTTCACTAATGAAAGAAACTTGTTTCTCACTTTATCCAGTTTTCGTTTGATATATAGTTTTATTTTCTATTATTCAAGTTGAAGAAGCCAAAACGTTTTAAAAACGAAATGAAGAAAAAAAGGTAGCCAAGTGCATAGTTCTTTCAAACATATTCTTTTATCGCTGAGATGCTGTCTCGTCAGTAACAGATAGAAAACTCAGGATTACAATTTATAGAACAGACAAGGGGCAGTGGCAAATATTTCGTGTATATTATGAACACAGAGAAGATTACCCCGGCACCCTTTGCAAAAAAAAAAATCCTTCTTTTTCTTCTATGTGCCTTCGGACTTTATGTTTTGAACTGTAGTTTCACTTTCCATATTCGGTATTCATTCTAATGTAAGCTCCACGTGGCAAAAATCACGTGATGCAGGAATGTAGTATCTTGGAGTTAGGCTATTTCTTTCTTTTCGGGCGGGGACTCCAAGCAGACAACATGCATTTATATAACGGCACTGTAGATTTTCTTATTAAATAAAGAAAGTTCCCGGTCCGGTACATGAATACATTGGTTAGAAAGCAAGATTTTAATTTTAATTAGATTGGAAAGCCTTATTTGGGGGTTGAAATTGGAGAGCACCAACAAAAGAAAGGGGGGGGGTTCCACAGGGAATATTTTTATCTTATGAACTCAACATTCGAAAGTTTTTTTTTTATTTAATTAAAAGAGAGAAAAACAAATGTAAGACAAATTGTGAATGATCTTTCTTCCTTTATCACGTGAGGGAATCTCGCATATATCTGGTTTACCGTCAAACCGAGCACATGTCTTTTGGTTATTTCTGTCACTAGGTGGCTGTCTCATTGACGTTTACCCCATATTTTTTCATTGAAGCACAATGCACACGTATATGTTTTAGAACATGAAGTTAAGGTTAAAACTTTCATGTCATGAATAATAAAGTGAAAAAAAAGCAAAAAAGAGACTCAAAGAACTAAATAGAAAAAGACGAAATGATCTGATTTTCAAAAATGACCTGTTTGGTCGCTCGTAATCGATTGTCTACAAATATAGTTCCTGTCATTTGTAATGAATGTAAACTTTAATATCTGTGGGGTTTTTTTTCATATAAAATTTTATGGTTAAAATTATTAGTTATGTTATTTCTTTTATAGTGGATTTTAAGATATTTTTTATTATGCTTTAGAACATTAGGGCATTGTGGGACTATGTGTCAAAGGTGTATGATAGAGGGGGCAACTCGTTCTATACGTGACTGGTCGCATGTGTCTTGTGACATCATTTCATGTCTAAGCAGTCCCAAATAAGTACATTTTTGAGTATACGCCAAGACGAGCATCATATTTTTAACTTTTGTTTCATTTTGTAGACTGTGTACCTCAAATTTTTTAACTGAAAAAAAAAAATGTCTTCATCGGGAACTCTCCAGCTGAAACCTACACTCTTCAGTTTAGCAGGGACAATACTCTGTTTTTTTAATTTTGTCATTTTTGCGCATGGGATCGTTAAAGACACTGTCAGTGGTTCAAAGTATTGCTTGTCAAAGACATGTCTACTAAGTTAGCGAATGCTGCATTCGAATAGGGACTGTTCTATTCATTCTCAGAAATTTTGCAATCTTTTGACATAGAAATTACCATTTTCTGTTTAAAATAGATATTCTACATTATAAGGTGTCGACATTAAGTTAGTAATGGAACTTGAATAACTTTGAAAAGTTTAATTTGTTTTAAGCCTTAAACAAAAGGTTGCCACATATGTAATATGATGGACACACCAACCTTTAAAGACAGGTCCCTTTAATGTTGTCTTATCCTCGGAAATCTTAAATATCTGCTCAGTACTTATTGCTTTCCCCTAAAATAGCTGACAAATATTTAAAATAGTTCTGCTTTAAAATTCATCTATTCTCCTAGTTATTCAAAATTATTAGAGGTTAAGCTTTTTCATGTCCAACGGCACATATTACAGTGTTATCTGGATTCACCATTATACGATGCGGGAAAATTGCTATTGTCAAATTCAATTTAAAAAAAAATAGATTCGTGTTTAAAAAAACTACGAGATGTGTTTGAAACGTCTAAGATATACAATGATTGATGTATTCATTGTTGGTCTTTAACGCCACTTTTATCATTATTTTTCTATTTCATGGTGACCAGGTTTTTTTGTGTGTAGAAAGCTGGGACGCCCGGAGAGAACCACTGACCTTCGGCAAGGAAACTGTCAATCCTAGTCAATTAAGATTGGAGTCGAACCAAGCTACCACGTGTAGGGTTCGAACTCTGAGATAAGCAATGAAGCAGTAATTTTCACTAATGAAAGAAACTTGTTTCTCACTTTATCCAGTTTTCGTTTGATATATAGTTTTATTTTCTATTATTCAAGTTGAAGAAGCCAAAACGTTTTAAAAACGAAATGAAGAAAAAAAGGTAGCCAAGTGCATAGTTCTTTCAAACATATTCTTTTATCGCTGAGATGCTGTCTCGTCAGTAACAGATAGAAAACTCAGGATTACAATTTATAGAACAGACAAGGGGCAGTGGCAAATATTTCGTGTATATTATGAACACAGAGAAGATTACCCCGGCACCCTTTGCAAAAAAAAAATCCTTCTTTTTCTTCTATGTGCCTTCGGACTTTATGTTTTGAACTGTAGTTTCACTTTCCATATTCGGTATTCATTCTAATGTAAGCTCCACGTGGCAAAAATCACGTGATGCAGGAATGTAGTATCTTGGAGTTAGGCTATTTCTTTCTTTTCGGGCGGGGACTCCAAGCAGACAACATGCATTTATATAACGGCACTGTAGATTTTCTTATTAAATAAAGAAAGTTCCCGGTCCGGTACATGAATACATTGGTTAGAAAGCATGATTTTAATTTTAATTAGATTGGAAAGCCTTATTTGGGGGTTGAAATTGGAGAGCACCAAAAAAAGAAAGGGGGGGGGGGGGGTTCCACAGGGAATATTTTTATCTTATGAACTCAACATTCGAAAGTTTTTTTTTTATTTAATTAAAAGAGAGAAAAACAAATGTAAGACAAATTGTGAATGATCTTTCTTCCTTTATCACGTGAGGGAATCTCGCATATATCTGGTTTACCGTCAAACCGAGCACATGTCTTTTGGTTATTTCTGTCACTAGGTGGCTGTCTCATTGACGTTTACCCCATATTTTTTCATTGAAGCACAATGCACACGTATATGTTTTAGAACATGAAGTTAAGGTTAAAACTTTCATGTCATGAATAATAAAGTGAAAAAAAAGCAAAAAAGAGACTCAAAGAACTAAATAGAAAAAGACGAAATGATCTGATTTTCAAAAATGACCTGTTTGGTCGCTCGTAATCGATTGTCTACAAATATAGTTCCTGTCATTTGTAATGAATGTAAACTTTAATATCTGTGGGGTTTTTTTTCATATAAAATTTTATGGTTAAAATTATTAGTTATGTTATTTCTTTTATAGTGGATTTTAAGATATTTTTTATTATGCTTTAGAACATTAGGGCATTGTGGGACTATGTGTCAAAGGTGTATGATAGAGGGGGCAACTCGTTCTATAAAAGCCGTGACTGGTCGCATGTGTCTTGTGACATCATTTCATGTCTAAGCAGTCCCAAATAAGTACATTTTTGAGTATACGCCAAGACGAGCATCATATTTTCAACTTTTGTTTCATTTTGTAGACTGTGTACCTCAAATTTTTTAACTGAAAAAAAAAAATGTCTTCATCGGGAACTCTCCAGCTGAAACCTACACTCTTCAGTTTAGCAGGGACAATACTCTGTTTTTTTAATTTTGTCATTTTTGCGCATGGGATCGTTAAAGACACTGTCAGTGGTTCAAAGTATTGCTTGTCAAAGACATGTCTACTAAGTTAGCGAATGCTGCATTCGAATAGGGACTGTTCTATTCATTCTCAGAAATTTTGCAATCTTTTGACATAGAAATTACCATTTTCTGTTTAAAATAGATATTCTACATTATAAGGTGTCGACATTAAGTTAGTAATGGAACTTGAATAACTTTGAAAAGTTTAATTTGTTTTAAGCCTTAAACAAAAGGTTGCCACATATGTAATATGATGGACACACCAACCTTTAAAGACAGGTCCCTTTAATGTTGTCTTATCCTCGGAAATCTTAAATATCTGCTCAGTACTTATTGCTTTCCCCTAAAATAGCTGACAAATATTTAAAATAGTTCTGCTTTAAAATTCATCTATTCTCCTAGTTATTCAAAATTATTAGAGGTTAAGCTTTTTCATGTCCAACGGCACATATTACAGTGTTATCTGGATTCACCATTATACGATGCGGGAAAATTGCTATTGTCAAATTCAATTTAAAAAAAAATAGATTCGTGTTTAAAAAAACTACGAGATGTGTTTGAAACGTCTAAGATATACAATGATTGATGTATTCATTGTTGGTCTTTAACGCCACTTTTATCATTATTTTTCTATTTCATGGTGACCAGGTTTTTTTGTGTGTAGAAAGCTGGGACGCCCGGAGAGAACCACTGACCTTCGGCAAGGAAACTGTCAATCCTAGTCAATTAAGATTGGAGTCGAACCAAGCTACCACGTGTAGGGTTCGAACTCTGAGATAAGCAATGAAGCAGTAATTTTCACTAATGAAAGAAACTTGTTTCTCACTTTATCCAGTTTTCGTTTGATATATAGTTTTATTTTCTATTATTCAAGTTGAAGAAGCCAAAACGTTTTAAAAACGAAATGAAGAAAAAAAGGTAGCCAAGTGCATAGTTCTTTCAAACATATTCTTTTATCGCTGAGATGCTGTCTCGTCAGTAACAGATAGAAAACTCAGGATTACAATTTATAGAACAGACAAGGGGCAGTGGCAAATATTTCGTGTATATTATGAACACAGAGAAGATTACCCCGGCACCCTTTGCAAAAAAAAAATCCTTCTTTTTCTTCTATGTGCCTTCGGACTTTATGTTTTGAACTGTAGTTTCACTTTCCATATTCGGTATTCATTCTAATGTAAGCTCCACGTGGCAAAAATCACGTGATGCAGGAATGTAGTATCTTGGAGTTAGGCTATTTCTTTCTTTTCGGGCGGGGACTCCAAGCAGACAACATGCATTTATATAACGGCACTGTAGATTTTCTTATTAAATAAAGAAAGTTCCCGGTCCGGTACATGAATACATTGGTTAGAAAGCAAGATTTTAATTTTAATTAGATTGGAAAGCCTTATTTGGGGGTTGAAATTGGAGAGCACCAAAAAAAGAAAAGGGGGGGGGGGTTCCACAGGGAATATTTTTATCTTATGAACTCAACATTCGAAAGTTTTTTTTTTATTTAATTAAAAGAGAGAAAAACAAATGTAAGACAAATTGTGAATGATCTTTCTTCCTTTATCACGTGAGGGAATCTCGCATATATCTGGTTTACCGTCAAACCGAGCACATGTCTTTTGGTTATTTCTGTCACTAGGTGGCTGTCTCATTGACGTTTACCCCATATTTTTTCATTGAAGCACAATGCACACGTATATGTTTTAGAACATGAAGTTAAGGTTAAAACTTTCATGTCATGAATAATAAAGTGAAAAAAAAGCAAAAAAGAGACTCAAAGAACTAAATAGAAAAAGACGAAATGATCTGATTTTCAAAAATGACCTGTTTGGTCGCTCGTAATCGATTGTCTACAAATATAGTTCCTGTCATTTGTAATGAATGTAAACTTTAATATCTGTGGGGTTTTTTTTCATATAAAATTTTATGGTTAAAATTATTAGTTATGTTATTTCTTTTATAGTGGATTTTAAGATATTTTTTATTATGCTTTAGAACATTAGGGCATTGTGGGACTATGTGTCAAAGGTGTATGATAGAGGGGGCAACTCGTTCTATACGTGACTGGTCGCATGTGTCTTGTGACATCATTTCATGTCTAAGCAGTCCCAAATAAGTACATTTTTGAGTATACGCCAAGACGAGCATCATATTTTCAACTTTTGTTTCATTTTGTAGACTGTGTACCTCAAATTTTTTAACTGAAAAAAAAAAATGTCTTCATCGGGAACTCTCCAGCTGAAACCTACACTCTTCAGTTTAGCAGGGACAATACTCTGTTTTTTTAATTTTGTCATTTTTGCGCATGGGATCGTTAAAGACACTGTCAGTGGTTCAAAGTATTGCTTGTCAAAGACATGTCTACTAAGTTAGCGAATGCTGCATTCGAATAGGGACTGTTCTATTCATTCTCAGAAATTTTGCAATCTTTTGACATAGAAATTACCCTTTTCTGTTTAAAATAGATATTCTACATTATAAGGTGTCGACATTAAGTTAGTAATGGAACTTGAATAACTTTGAAAAGTTTAATTTGTTTTAAGCCTTAAACAAAAGGTTGCCACATATGTAATATGATGGACACACCAACCTTTAAAGACAGGTCCCTTTAATGTTGTCTTATCCTCGGAAATCTTAAATATCTGCTCAGTACTTATTGCTTTCCCCTAAAATAGCTGACAAATATTTAAAATAGTTCTGCTTTAAAATTCATCTATTCTCCTAGTTATTCAAAATTATTAGAGGTTAAGCTTTTTCATGTCCAACGGCACATATTACAGTGTTATCTGGGTTCACCATTATACGATGCGGGAAAATTGCTATTGTCAAATTCAATTTAAAAAAAAATAGATTCGTGTTTAAAAAAACTACGAGATGTGTTTGAAACGTCTAAGATATACAATGATTGATGTATTCATTGTTGGTCTTTAACGCCACTTTTATCATTATTTTTCTATTTCATGGTGACCAGGTTTTTTTGTGTGTAGAAAGCTGGGACGCCCGGAGAGAACCACTGACCTTCGGCAAGGAAACTGTCAATCCTAGTCAATTAAGATTGGAGTCGAACCAAGCTACCACGTGTAGGGTTCGAACTCTGAGATAAGCAATGAAGCAGTAATTTTCACTAATGAAAGAAACTTGTTTCTCACTTTATCCAGTTTTCGTTTGATATATAGTTTTATTTTCTATTATTCAAGTTGAAGAAGCCAAAACGTTTTAAAAACGAAATGAAGAAAAAAAGGTAGCCAAGTGCATAGTTCTTTCAAACATATTCTTTTATCGCTGAGATGCTGTCTCGTCAGTAACAGATAGAAAACTCAGGATTACAATTTATAGAACAGACAAGGGGCAGTGGCAAATATTTCGTGTATATTATGAACACAGAGAAGATTACCCCGGCACCCTTTGCAAAAAAAAAATCCTTCTTTTTCTTCTATGTGCCTTCGGACTTTATGTTTTGAACTGTAGTTTCACTTTCCATATTCGGTATTCATTCTAATGTAAGCTCCACGTGGCAAAAATCACGTGATGCAGGAATGTAGTATCTTGGAGTTAGGCTATTTCTTTCTTTTCGGGCGGGGACTCCAAGCAGACAACATGCATTTATATAACGGCACTGTAGATTTTCTTATTAAATAAAGAAAGTTCCCGGTCCGGTACATGAATACATTGGTTAGAAAGCAAGATTTTAATTTTAATTAGATTGGAAAGCCTTATTTGGGGGTTGAAATTGGAGAGCACCAAAAAAAGAAAAGGGGGGGGGGGGTTCCACAGGGAATATTTTTATCTTATGAACTCAACATTCGAAAGTTTTTTTTTTATTTAATTAAAAGAGAGAAAAACAAATGTAAGACAAATTGTGAATGATCTTTCTTCCTTTATCACGTGAGGGAATCTCGCATATATCTGGTTTACCGTCAAACCGAGCACATGTCTTTTGGTTATTTCTGTCACTAGGTGGCTGTCTCATTGACGTTTACCCCATATTTTTTCATTGAAGCACAATGCACACGTATATGTTTTAGAACATGAAGTTAAGGTTAAAACTTTCATGTCATGAATAATAAAGTGAAAAAAAAGCAAAAAAGAGACTCAAAGAACTAAATAGAAAAAGACGAAATGATCTGATTTTCAAAAATGACCTGTTTGGTCGCTCGTAATCGATTGTCTACAAATATAGTTCCTGTCATTTGTAATGAATGTAAACTTTAATATCTGTGGGGTTTTTTTTCATATAAAATTTTATGGTTAAAATTATTAGTTATGTTATTTCTTTTATAGTGGATTTTAAGATATTTTTTATTATGCTTTAGAACATTAGGGCATTGTGGGACTATGTGTCAAAGGTGTATGATAGAGGGGGCAACTCGTTCTATAAAAGCCGTGACTGGTCGCATGTGTCTTGTGACATCATTTCATGTCTAAGCAGTCCCAAATAAGTACATTTTTGAGTATACGCCAAGACGAGCATCATATTTTCAACTTTTGTTTCATTTTGTAGACTGTGTACCTCAAATTTTTTAACTGAAAAAAAAAATGTCTTCATCGGGAACTCTCCAGCTGAAACCTACACTCTTCAGTTTAGCAGGGACAATACTCTGTTTTTTTAATTTTGTCATTTTTGCGCATGGGATCGTTAAAGACACTGTCAGTGGTTCAAAGTATTGCTTGTCAAAGACATGTCTACTAAGTTAGCGAATGCTGCATTCGAATAGGGACTGTTCTATTCATTCTCAGAAATTTTGCAATCTTTTGACATAGAAATTACCCTTTTCTGTTTAAAATAGATATTCTACATTATAAGGTGTCGACATTAAGTTAGTAATGGAACTTGAATAACTTTGAAAAGTTTAATTTGTTTTAAGCCTTAAACAAAAGGTTGCCACATATGTAATATGATGGACACACCAACCTTTAAAGACAGGTCCCTTTAATGTTGTCTTATCCTCGGAAATCTTAAATATCTGCTCAGTACTTATTGCTTTCCCCTAAAATAGCTGACAAATATTTAAAATAGTTCTGCTTTAAAATTCATCTATTCTCCTAGTTATTCAAAATTATTAGAGGTTAAGCTTTTTCATGTCCAACGGCACATATTACAGTGTTATCTGGATTCACCATTATACGATGCGGGAAAATTGCTATTGTCAAATTCAATTTAAAAAAAAATAGATTCGTGTTTAAAAAAACTACGAGATGTGTTTGAAACGTCTAAGATATACAATGATTGATGTATTCATTGTTGGTCTTTAACGCCACTTTTATCATTATTTTTCTATTTCATGGTGACCAGGTTTTTTTGTGTGTAGAAAGCTGGGACGCCCGGAGAGAACCACTGACCTTCGGCAAGGAAACTGTCAATCCTAGTCAATTAAGATTGGAGTCGAACCAAGCTACCACGTGTAGGGTTCGAACTCTGAGATAAGCAATGAAGCAGTAATTTTCACTAATGAAAGAAACTTGTTTCTCACTTTATCCAGTTTTCGTTTGATATATAGTTTTATTTTCTATTATTCAAGTTGAAGAAGCCAAAACGTTTTAAAAACGAAATGAAGAAAAAAAGGTAGCCAAGTGCATAGTTCTTTCAAACATATTCTTTTATCGCTGAGATGCTGTCTCGTCAGTAACAGATAGAAAACTCAGGATTACAATTTATAGAACAGACAAGGGGCAGTGGCAAATATTTCGTGTATATTATGAACACAGAGAAGATTACCCCGGCACCCTTTGCAAAAAAAAAATCCTTCTTTTTCTTCTATGTGCCTTCGGACTTTATGTTTTGAACTGTAGTTTCACTTTCCATATTCGGTATTCATTCTAATGTAAGCTCCACGTGGCAAAAATCACGTGATGCAGGAATGTAGTATCTTGGAGTTAGGCTATTTCTTTCTTTTCGGGCGGGGACTCCAAGCAGACAACATGCATTTATATAACGGCACTGTAGATTTTCTTATTAAATAAAGAAAGTTCCCGGTCCGGTACATGAATACATTGGTTAGAAAGCAAGATTTTAATTTTAATTAGATTGGAAAGCCTTATTTGGGGGTTGAAATTGGAGAGCACCAAAAAAAGAAAAGGGGGGGGGGGGGGGGGTTCCACAGGGAATATTTTTATCTTATGAACTCAACATTCGAAAGTTTTTTTTTTATTTAATTAAAAGAGAGAAAAACAAATGTAAGACAAATTGTGAATGATCTTTCTTCCTTTATCACGTGAGGGAATCTCGCATATATCTGGTTTACCGTCAAACCGAGCACATGTCTTTTGGTTATTTCTGTCACTAGGTGGCTGTCTCATTGACGTTTACCCCATATTTTTTCATTGAAGCACAATGCACACGTATATGTTTTAGAACATGAAGTTAAGGTTAAAACTTTCATGTCATGAATAATAAAGTGAAAAAAAAGCAAAAAAGAGACTCAAAGAACTAAATAGAAAAAGACGAAATGATCTGATTTTCAAAAATGACCTGTTTGGTCGCTCGTAATCGATTGTCTACAAATATAGTTCCTGTCATTTGTAATGAATGTAAACTTTAATATCTGTGGGGTTTTTTTTCATATAAAATTTTATGGTTAAAATTATTAGTTATGTTATTTCTTTTATAGTGGATTTTAAGATATTTTTTATTATGCTTTAGAACATTAGGGCATTGTGGGACTATGTGTCAAAGGTGTATGATAGAGGGGGCAACTCGTTCTATAAAAGCCGTGACTGGTCGCATGTGTCTTGTGACATCATTTCATGTCTAAGCAGTCCCAAATAAGTACATTTTTGAGTATACGCCAAGACGAGCATCATATTTTCAACTTTTGTTTCATTTTGTAGACTGTGTACCTCAAATTTTTTAACTGAAAAAAAAAAATGTCTTCATCGGGAACTCTCCAGCTGAAACCTACACTCTTCAGTTTAGCAGGGACAATACTCTGTTTTTTTAATTTTGTCATTTTTGCGCATGGGATCGTTAAAGACACTGTCAGTGGTTCAAAGTATTGCTTGTCAAAGACATGTCTACTAAGTTAGCGAATGCTGCATTCGAATAGGGACTGTTCTATTCATTCTCAGAAATTTTGCAATCTTTTGACATAGAAATTACCCTTTTCTGTTTAAAATAGATATTCTACATTATAAGGTGTCGACATTAAGTTAGTAATGGAACTTGAATAACTTTGAAAAGTTTAATTTGTTTTAAGCCTTAAACAAAAGGTTGCCACATATGTAATATGATGGACACACCAACCTTTAAAGACAGGTCCCTTTAATGTTGTCTTATCCTCGGAAATCTTAAATATCTGCTCAGTACTTATTGCTTTCCCCTAAAATAGCTGACAAATATTTAAAATAGTTCTGCTTTAAAATTCATCTATTCTCCTAGTTATTCAAAATTATTAGAGGTTAAGCTTTTTCATGTCCAACGGCACATATTACAGTGTTATCTGGATTCACCATTATACGATGCGGGAAAATTGCTATTGTCAAATTCAATTTAAAAAAAAATAGATTCGTGTTTAAAAAAACTACGAGATGTGTTTGAAACGTCTAAGATATACAATGATTGATGTATTCATTGTTGGTCTTTAACGCCACTTTTATCATTATTTTTCTATTTCATGGTGACCAGGTTTTTTTGTGTGTAGAAAGCTGGGACGCCCGGAGAGAACCACTGACCTTCGGCAAGGAAACTGTCAATCCTAGTCAATTAAGATTGGAGTCGAACCAAGCTACCACGTGTAGGGTTCGAACTCTGAGATAAGCAATGAAGCAGTAATTTTCACTAATGAAAGAAACTTGTTTCTCACTTTATCCAGTTTTCGTTTGATATATAGTTTTATTTTCTATTATTCAAGTTGAAGAAGCCAAAACGTTTTAAAAACGAAATGAAGAAAAAAAGGTAGCCAAGTGCATAGTTCTTTCAAACATATTCTTTTATCGCTGAGATGCTGTCTCGTCAGTAACAGATAGAAAACTCAGGATTACAATTTATAGAACAGACAAGGGGCAGTGGCAAATATTTCGTGTATATTATGAACACAGAGAAGATTACCCCGGCACCCTTTGCAAAAAAAAAATCCTTCTTTTTCTTCTATGTGCCTTCGGACTTTATGTTTTGAACTGTAGTTTCACTTTCCATATTCGGTATTCATTCTAATGTAAGCTCCACGTGGCAAAAATCACGTGATGCAGGAATGTAGTATCTTGGAGTTAGGCTATTTCTTTCTTTTCGGGCGGGGACTCCAAGCAGACAACATGCATTTATATAACGGCACTGTAGATTTTCTTATTAAATAAAGAAAGTTCCCGGTCCGGTACATGAATACATTGGTTAGAAAGCAAGATTTTAATTTTAATTAGATTGGAAAGCCTTATTTGGGGGTTGAAATTGGAGAGCACCAAAAAAAGAAAAGGGGGGGGGGGGGGGTTCCACAGGGAATATTTTTATCTTATGAACTCAACATTCGAAAGTTTTTTTTTTATTTAATTAAAAGAGAGAAAAACAAATGTAAGACAAATTGTGAATGATCTTTCTTCCTTTATCACGTGAGGGAATCTCGCATATATCTGGTTTACCGTCAAACCGAGCACATGTCTTTTGGTTATTTCTGTCACTAGGTGGCTGTCTCATTGACGTTTACCCCATATTTTTTCATTGAAGCACAATGCACACGTATATGTTTTAGAACATGAAGTTAAGGTTAAAACTTTCATGTCATGAATAATAAAGTGAAAAAAAAGCAAAAAAGAGACTCAAAGAACTAAATAGAAAAAGACGAAATGATCTGATTTTCAAAAATGACCTGTTTGGTCGCTCGTAATCGATCGTCTACAAATATAGTTCCTGTCATTTGTAATGAATGTAAACTTTAATATCTGTGGGTTTTTTTTTCATATAAAATTTTATGGTTAAAATTATTAGTTATGTTATTTCTTTTATAGTGGATTTTAAGATATTTTTTATTATGCTTTAGAACATTAGGGCATTGTGGGACTATGTGTCAAAGGTGTATGATAGAGGGGGCAACTCGTTCTATAAAAGCCGTGACTGGTCGCATGTGTCTTGTGACATCATTTCATGTCTAAGCAGTCCCAAATAAGTACATTTTTGAGTATACGCCAAGACGAGCATCATATTTTCAACTTTTGTTTCATTTTGTAGACTGTGTACCTCAAATTTTTTAACTGAAAAAAAAAAATGTCTTCATCGGGAACTCTCCAGCTGAAACCTACACTCTTCAGTTTAGCAGGGACAATACTCTGTTTTTTTAATTTTGTCATTTTTGCGCATGGGATCGTTAAAGACACTGTCAGTGGTTCAAAGTATTGCTTGTCAAAGACATGTCTACTAAGTTAGCGAATGCTGCATTCGAATAGGGACTGTTCTATTCATTCTCAGAAATTTTGCAATCTTTTGACATAGAAATTACCCTTTTCTGTTTAAAATAGATATTCTACATTATAAGGTGTCGACATTAAGTTAGTAATGGAACTTGAATAACTTTGAAAAGTTTAATTTGTTTTAAGCCTTAAACAAAAGGTTGCCACATATGTAATATGATGGACACACCAACCTTTAAAGACAGGTCCCTTTAATGTTGTCTTATCCTCGGAAATCTTAAATATCTGCTCAGTACTTATTGCTTTCCCCTAAAATAGCTGACAAATATTTAAAATAGTTCTGCTTTAAAATTCATCTATTCTCCTAGTTATTCAAAATTATTAGAGGTTAAGCTTTTTCATGTCCAACGGCACATATTACAGTGTTATCTGGATTCACCATTATACGATGCGGGAAAATTGCTATTGTCAAATTCAATTTAAAAAAAAATAGATTTGGTTTAAAAAAACTACGAGATGTGTTTGAAACGTCTAAGATATACAATGATTGATGTATTCATTGTTGGTCTTTAACGCCACTTTTATCATTATTTTTCTATTTCATGGTGACCAGGTTTTTTTGTGTGTAGAAAGCTGGGACGCCCGGAGAGAACCACTGACCTTCGGCAAGGAAACTGTCAATCCTAGTCAATTAAGATTGGAGTCGAACCAAGCTACCACGTGTAGGGTTCGAACTCTGAGATAAGCAATGAAGCAGTAATTTTCACTAATGAAAGAAACTTGTTTCTCACTTTATCCAGTTTTCGTTTGATATATAGTTTTATTTTCTATTATTCAAGTTGAAGAAGCCAAAACGTTTTAAAAACGAAATGAAGAAAAAAAGGTAGCCAAGTGCATAGTTCTTTCAAACATATTCTTTTATCGCTGAGATGCTGTCTCGTCAGTAACAGATAGAAAACTCAGGATTACAATTTATAGAACAGACAAGGGGCAGTGGCAAATATTTCGTGTATATTATGAACACAGAGAAGATTACCCCGGCACCCTTTGCAAAAAAAAAATCCTTCTTTTTCTTCTATGTGCCTTCGGACTTTATGTTTTGAACTGTAGTTTCACTTTCCATATTCGGTATTCATTCTAATGTAAGCTCCACGTGGCAAAAATCACGTGATGCAGGAATGCAGTATCTTGGAGTTAGGCTATTTCTTTCTTTTCGGGCGGGGACTCCAAGCAGACAACATGCATTTATATAACGGCACTGTAGATTTTCTTATTAAATAAAGAAAGTTCCCGGTCCGGTACATGAATACATTGGTTAGAAAGCAAGATTTTAATTTTAATTAGATTGGAAAGCCTTATTTGGGGGTTGAAATTGGAGAGCACCAAAAAAAGAAAAGGGGGGGGGGGGGGGGGGGGGGGGTTCCACAGGGAATATTTTTATCTTATGAACTCAACATTCGAAAGTTTTTTTTTTATTTAATTAAAAGAGAGAAAAACAAATGTAAGACAAATTGTGAATGATCTTTCTTCCTTTATCACGTGAGGGAATCTCGCATATATCTGGTTTACCGTCAAACCGAGCACATGTCTTTTGGTTATTTCTGTCACTAGGTGGCTGTCTCATTGACGTTTACCCCATATTTTTTCATTGAAGCACAATGCACACGTATATGTTTTAGAACATGAAGTTAAGGTTAAAACTTTCATGTCATGAATAATAAAGTGAAAAAAAAGCAAAAAAGAGACTCAAAGAACTAAATAGAAAAAGACGAAATGATCTGATTTTCAAAAATGACCTGTTTGGTCGCTCGTAATCGATTGTCTACAAATATAGTTCCTGTCATTTGTAATGAATGTAAACTTTAATATCTGTGGGTTTTTTTTTCATATAAAATTTTATGGTTAAAATTATTAGTTATGTTATTTCTTTTATAGTGGATTTTAAGATATTTTTTATTATGCTTTAGAACATTAGGGCATTGTGGGACTATGTGTCAAAGGTGTATGATAGAGGGGGCAACTCGTTCTATAAAAGCCGTGACTGGTCGCATGTGTCTTGTGACATCATTTCATGTCTAAGCAGTCCCAAATAAGTACATTTTTGAGTATACGCCAAGACGAGCATCATATTTTCAACTTTTGTTTCATTTTGTAGACTGTGTACCTCAAATTTTTTAACTGAAAAAAAAAATGTCTTCATCGGGAACTCTCCAGCTGAAACCTACACTCTTCAGTTTAGCAGGGACAATACTCTGTTTTTTTAATTTTGTCATTTTTGCGCATGGGATCGTTAAAGACACTGTCAGTGGTTCAAAGTATTGCTTGTCAAAGACATGTCTACTAAGTTAGCGAATGCTGCATTCGAATAGGGACTGTTCTATTCATTCTCAGAAATTTTGCAATCTTTTGACATAGAAATTACCCTTTTCTGTTTAAAATAGATATTCTACATTATAAGGTGTCGACATTAAGTTAGTAATGGAACTTGAATAACTTTGAAAAGTTTAATTTGTTTTAAGCCTTAAACAAAAGGTTGCCACATATGTAATATGATGGACACACCAACCTTTAAAGACAGGTCCCTTTAATGTTGTCTTATCCTCGGAAATCTTAAATATCTGCTCAGTACTTATTGCTTTCCCCTAAAATAGCTGACAAATATTTAAAATAGTTCTGCTTTAAAATTCATCTATTCTCCTAGTTATTCAAAATTATTAGAGGTTAAGCTTTTTCATGTCCAACGGCACATATTACAGTGTTATCTGGATTCACCATTATACGATGCGGGAAAATTGCTATTGTCAAATTCAATTTAAAAAAAATAGATTCGTGTTTAAAAAAACTACGAGATGTGTTTGAAACGTCTAAGATATACAATGATTGATGTATTCATTGTTGGTCTTTAACGCCACTTTTATCATTATTTTTCTATTTCATGGTGACCAGGTTTTTTTGTGTGTAGAAAGCTGGGACGCCCGGAGAGAACCACTGACCTTCGGCAAGGAAACTGTCAATCCTAGTCAATTAAGATTGGAGTCGAACCAAGCTACCACGTGTAGGGTTCGAACTCTGAGATAAGCAATGAAGCAGTAATTTTCACTAATGAAAGAAACTTGTTTCTCACTTTATCCAGTTTTCGTTTGATATATAGTTTTATTTTCTATTATTCAAGTTGAAGAAGCCAAAACGTTTTAAAAACGAAATGAAGAAAAAAAGGTAGCCAAGTGCATAGTTCTTTCAAACATATTCTTTTATCGCTGAGATGCTGTCTCGTCAGTAACAGATAGAAAACTCAGGATTACAATTTATAGAACAGACAAGGGGCAGTGGCAAATATTTCGTGTATATTATGAACACAGAGAAGATTACCCCGGCACCCTTTGCAAAAAAAAAATCCTTCTTTTTCTTCTATGTGCCTTCGGACTTTATGTTTTGAACTGTAGTTTCACTTTCCATATTCGGTATTCATTCTAATGTAAGCTCCACGTGGCAAAAATCACGTGATGCAGGAATGTAGTATCTTGGAGTTAGGCTATTTCTTTCTTTTCGGGCGGGGACTCCAAGCAGACAACATGCATTTATATAACGGCACTGTAGATTTTCTTATTAAATAAAGAAAGTTCCCGGTCCGGTACATGAATACATTGGTTAGAAAGCAAGATTTTAATTTTAATTAGATTGGAAAGCCTTATTTGGGGGTTGAAATTGGAGAGCACCAAAAAAAGAAAGGGGGGGGGGGGGGGGGGGGGGGGGGAGGTTCCACAGGGAATATTTTTATCTTATGAACTCAACATTCGAAAGTTTTTTTTTTATTTAATTAAAAGAGAGAAAAACAAATGTAAGACAAATTGTGAATGATCTTTCTTCCTTTATCACGTGAGGGAATCTCGCATATATCTGGTTTACCGTCAAACCGAGCACATGTCTTTTGGTTATTTCTGTCACTAGGTGGCTGTCTCATTGACGTTTACCCCATATTTTTTCATTGAAGCACAATGCACACGTATATGTTTTAGAACATGAAGTTAAGGTTAAAACTTTCATGTCATGAATAATAAAGTGAAAAAAAAGCAAAAAAGAGACTCAAAGAACTAAATAGAAAAAGACGAAATGATCTGATTTTCAAAAATGACCTGTTTGGTCGCTCGTAATCGATTGTCTACAAATATAGTTCCTGTCATTTGTAATGAATGTAAACTTTAATATCTGTGGGTTTTTTTTTCATATAAAATTTTATGGTTAAAATTATTAGTTATGTTATTTCTTTTATAGTGGATTTTAAGATATTTTTTATTATGCTTTAGAACATTAGGGCATTGTGGGACTATGTGTCAAAGGTGTATGATAGAGGGGGCAACTCGTTCTATAAAAGCCGTGACTGGTCGCATGTGTCTTGTGACATCATTTCATGTCTAAGCAGTCCCAAATAAGTACATTTTTGAGTATACGCCAAGACGAGCATCATATTTTCAACTTTTGTTTCATTTTGTAGACTGTGTACCTCAAATTTTTTAACTGAAAAAAAAAAATGTCTTCATCGGGAACTCTCCAGCTGAAACCTACACTCTTCAGTTTAGCAGGGACAATACTCTGTTTTTTTAATTTTGTCATTTTTGCGCATGGGATCGTTAAAGACACTGTCAGTGGTTCAAAGTATTGCTTGTCAAAGACATGTCTACTAAGTTAGCGAATGCTGCATTCGAATAGGGACTGTTCTATTCATTCTCAGAAATTTGCAATCTTTTGACATAGAAATTACCCTTTTCTGTTTAAAATAGATATTCTACATTATAAGGTGTCGACATTAAGTTAGTAATGGAACTTGAATAACTTTGAAAAGTTTTATTTGTTTTAAGCCTTAAACAAAAGGTTGCCACATATGTAATATGATGGACACACCAACCTTTAAAGACAGGTCCCTTTAATGTTGTCTTATCCTCGGAAATCTTAAATATCTGCTCAGTACTTATTGCTTTCCCCTAAAATAGCTGACAAATATTTAAAATAGTTCTGCTTTAAAATTCATCTATTCTCCTAGTTATTCAAAATTATTAGAGGTTAAGCTTTTTCATGTCCAACGGCACATATTACAGTGTTATCTGGATTCACCATTATACGATGCGGGAAAATTGCTATTGTCAAATTCAATTTAAAAAAAAATAGATTCGTGTTTAAAAAAACTACGAGATGTGTTTGAAACGTCTAAGATATACAATGATTGATGTATTCATTGTTGGTCTTTAACGCCACTTTTATCATTATTTTTCTATTTCATGGTGACCAGGTTTTTTTGTGTGTAGAAAGCTGGGACGCCCGGAGAGAACCACTGACCTTCGGCAAGGAAACTGTCAATCCTAGACAATTAAGATTTGAGTCGAACCAAGCTACCACGTGTAGGGTTCGAACTCTGAGATAAGCAATGAAGCAGTAATTTTCACTAATGAAAGAAACTTGTTTCTCACTTTATCCAGTTTTCGTTTGATATATAGTTTTATTTTCTATTATTCAAGTTGAAGAAGCCAAAACGTTTTAAAAACGAAATGAAGAAAAAAAGGTAGCCAAGTGCATAGTTCTTTCAAACATATTCTTTTATCGCTGAGATGCTGTCTCGTCAGTAACAGATAGAAAACTCAGGATTACAATTTATAGAACAGACAAGGGGCAGTGGCAAATATTTCGTGTATATTATGAACACAGAGAAGATTACCCCGGCACCCTTTGCAAAAAAAAAATCCTTCTTTTTCTTCTATGTGCCTTCGGACTTTATGTTTTGAACTGTAGTTTCACTTTCCATATTCGGTATTCATTCTAATGTAAGCTCCACGTGGCAAAAATCACGTGATGCAGGAATGTAGTATCTTGGAGTTAGGCTATTTCTTTCTTTTCGGGCGGGGACTCCAAGCAGACAACATGCATTTATATAACGGCACTGTAGATTTTCTTATTAAATAAAGAAAGTTCCCGGTCCGGTACATGAATACATTGGTTAGAAAGCAAGATTTTAATTTTAATTAGATTGGAAAGCCTTATTTGGGGGTTGAAATTGGAGAGCACCAAAAAAAGAAAGGGGGGGGGGGGGGGGTTCCACAGGGAATATTTTTATCTTATGAACTCAACATTCGAAAGTTTTTTTTTTATTTAATTAAAAGAGAGAAAAACAAATGTAAGACAAATTGTGAATGATCTTTCTTCCTTTATCACGTGAGGGAATCTCGCATATATCTGGTTTACCGTCAAACCGAGCACATGTCTTTTGGTTATTTCTGTCACTAGGTGGCTGTCTCATTGACGTTTACCCCATATTTTTTCATTGAAGCACAATGCACACGTATATGTTTTAGAACATGAAGTTAAGGTTAAAACTTTCATGTCATGAATAATAAAGTGAAAAAAAAGCAAAAAAGAGACTCAAAGAACTAAATAGAAAAAGACGAAATGATCTGATTTTCAAAAATGACCTGTTTGGTCGCTCGTAATCGATTGTCTACAAATATAGTTCCTGTCATTTGTAATGAATGTAAACTTTAATATCTGTGGGGTTTTTTTTCATATAAAATTTTATGGTTAAAATTATTAGTTATGTTATTTCTTTTATAGTGGATTTTAAGATATTTTTTATTATGCTTTAGAACATTAGGGCATTGTGGGACTATGTGTCAAAGGTGTATGATAGAGGGGGCAACTCGTTCTATAAAAGCCGTGACTGGTCGCATGTGTCTTGTGACATCATTTCATGTCTAAGCAGTCCCAAATAAGTACATTTTTGAGTATACGCCAAGACGAGCATCATATTTTCAACTTTTGTTTCATTTTGTAGACTGTGTACCTCAAATGTTTTAACTGAAAAAAAAAAATGTCTTCATCGGGAACTCTCCAGCTGAAACCTACACTCTTCAGTTTAGCAGGGACAATACTCTGTTTTTTTAATTTTGTCATTTTTGCGCATGGGATCGTTAAAGACACTGTCAGTGGTTCAAAGTATTGCTTGTCAAAGACATGTCTACTAAGTTAGCGAATGCTGCATTCGAATAGGGACTGTTCTATTCATTCTCAGAAATTTTGCAATCTTTTGACATAGAAATTACCCTTTTCTGTTTAAAATAGATATTCTACATTATAAGGTGTCGACATTAAGTTAATAATGGAACTTGAATAACTTTGAAAAGTTTAATTTGTTTTAAGCCTTAAACAAAAGGTTGCCACATATGTAATATGATGGACACACCAACCTTTAAAGACAGGTCCCTTTAATGTTGTCTTATCCTCGGAAATCTTAAATATCTGCTCAGTACTTATTGCTTTCCCCTAAAATAGCTGACAAATATTTAAAATAGTTCTGCTTTAAAATTCATCTATTCTCCTAGTTATTCAAAATTATTAGAGGTTAAGCTTTTTCATGTCCAACGGCACATATTACAGTGTTATCTGGATTCACCATTATACGATGCGGGAAAATTGCTATTGTCAAATTCAATTTAAAAAAAATAGATTCGTGTTTAAAAAAACTACGAGATGTGTTTGAAACGTCTAAGATATACAATGATTGATGTATTCATTGTTGGTCTTTAACGCCACTTTTATCATTATTTTTCTATTTCATGGTGACCAGGTTTTTTTGTGTGTAGAAAGCTGGGACGCCCGGAGAGAACCACTGACCTTCGGCAAGGAAACTGTCAATCCTAGTCAATTAAGATTGGAGTCGAACCAAGCTACCACGTGTAGGGTTCGAACTCTGAGATAAGCAATGAAGCAGTAATTTTCACTAATGAAAGAAACTTGTTTCTCACTTTATCCAGTTTTCGTTTGATATATAGTTTTATTTTCTATTATTCAAGTTGAAGAAGCCAAAACGTTTTAAAAACGAAATGAAGAAAAAAAGGTAGCCAAGTGCATAGTTCTTTCAAACATATTCTTTTATCGCTGAGATGCTGTCTCGTCAGTAACAGATAGAAAACTCAGGATTACAATTTATAGAACAGACAAGGGGCAGTGGCAAATATTTCGTGTATATTATGAACACAGAGAAGATTACCCCGGCACCCTTTGCAAAAAAAAAATCCTTCTTTTTCTTCTATGTGCCTTCGGACTTTATGTTTTGAACTGTAGTTTCACTTTCCATATTCGGTATTCATTCTAATGTAAGCTCCACGTGGCAAAAATCACGTGATGCAGGAATGTAGTATCTTGGAGTTAGGCTATTTCTTTCTTTTCGGGCGGGGACTCCAAGCAGACAACATGCATTTATATAACGGCACTGTAGATTTTCTTATTAAATAAAGAAAGTTCCCGGTCCGGTACATGAATACATTGGTTAGAAAGCAAGATTTTAATTTTAATTAGATTGGAAAGCCTTATTTGGGGGTTGAAATTGGAGAGCACCAAAAAAAGAAAAGGGGGGGGGGGGGGGGGTTCCACAGGGAATATTTTTATCTTATGAACTCAACATTCGAAAGTTTTTTTTTTATTTAATTAAAAGAGAGAAAAACAAATGTAAGACAAATTGTGAATGATCTTTCTTCCTTTATCACGTGAGGGAATCTCGCATATATCTGGTTTACCGTCAAACCGAGCACATGTCTTTTGGTTATTTCTGTCACTAGGTGGCTGTCTCATTGACGTTTACCCCATATTTTTTCATTGAAGCACAATGCACACGTATATGTTTTAGAACATGAAGTTAAGGTTAAAACTTTCATGTCATGAATAATAAAGTGAAAAAAAAGCAAAAAAGAGACTCAAAGAACTAAATAGAAAAAGACGAAATGATCTGATTTTCAAAAATGACCTGTTTGGTCGCTCGTAATCGATTGTCTACAAATATAGTTCCTGTCATTTGTAATGAATGTAAACTTTAATATCTGTGGGTTTTTTTTTCATATAAAATTTTATGGTTAAAATTATTAGTTATGTTATTTCTTTTATAGTGGATTTTAAGATATTTTTTATTATGCTTTAGAACATTAGGGCATTGTGGGACTATGTGTCAAAGGTGTATGATAGAGGGGGCAACTCGTTCTATAAAAGCCGTGACTGGTCGCATGTGTCTTGTGACATCATTTCATGTCTAAGCAGTCCCAAATAAGTACATTTTTGAGTATACGCCAAGACGAGCATCATATTTTCAACTTTTGTTTCATTTTGTAGACTGTGTACCTCAAATTTTTTAACTGAAAAAAAAAAATGTCTTCATCGGGAACTCTCCAGCTGAAACCTACACTCTTCAGTTTAGCAGGGACAATACTCTGTTTTTTTAATTTTGTCATTTTTGCGCATGGGATCGTTAAAGACACTGTCAGTGGTTCAAAGTATTGCTTGTCAAAGACATGTCTACTAAGTTAGCGAATGCTGCATTCGAATAGGGACTGTTCTATTCATTCTCAGAAATTTTGCAATCTTTTGACATAGAAATTACCCTTTTCTGTTTAAAATAGATATTCTACATTATAAGGTGTCGACATTAAGTTAATAATGGAACTTGAATAACTTTGAAAAGTTTAATTTGTTTTAAGCCTTAAACAAAAGGTTGCCACATATGTAATATGATGGACACACCAACCTTTAAAGACAGGTCCCTTTAATGTTGTCTTATCCTCGGAAATCTTAAATATCTGCTCAGTACTTATTGCTTTCCCCTAAAATAGCTGACAAATATTTAAAATAGTTCTGCTTTAAAATTCATCTATTCTCCTAGTTATTCAAAATTATTAGAGGTTAAGCTTTTTCATGTCCAACGGCACATATTACAGTGTTATCTGGATTCACCATTATACGATGCGGGAAAATTGCTATTGTCAAATTCAATTTAAAAAAAAATAGATTCGTGTTTAAAAAAACTACGAGATGTGTTTGAAACGTCTAAGATATACAATGATTGATGTATTCATTGTTGGTCTTTAACGCCACTTTTATCATTATTTTTCTATTTCATGGTGACCAGGTTTTTTTGTGTGTAGAAAGCTGGGACGCCCGGAGAGAACCACTGACCTTCGGCAAGGAAACTGTCAATCCTAGTCAATTAAGATTGGAGTCGAACCAAGCTACCACGTGTAGGGTTCGAACTCTGAGATAAGCAATGAAGCAGTAATTTTCACTAATGAAAGAAACTTGTTTCTCACTTTATCCAGTTTTCGTTTGATATATAGTTTTATTTTCTATTATTCAAGTTGAAGAAGCCAAAACGTTTTAAAAACGAAATGAAGAAAAAAAGGTAGCCAAGTGCATAGTTCTTTCAAACATATTCTTTTATCGCTGAGATGCTGTCTCGTCAGTAACAGATAGAAAACTCAGGATTACAATTTATAGAACAGACAAGGGGCAGTGGCAAATATTTCGTGTATATTATGAACACAGAGAAGATTACCCCAGCACCCTTTGCAAAAAAAAATCCTTCTTTTTCTTCTATGTGCCTTCGGACTTTATGTTTTGAACTGTAGTTTCACTTTCCATATTCGGTATTCATTCTAATGTAAGCTCCACGTGGCAAAAATCACGTGATGCAGGAATGTAGTATCTTGGAGTTAGGCTATTTCTTTCTTTTCGGGCGGGGACTCCAAGCAGACAACATGCATTTATATAACGGCACTGTAGATTTTCTTATTAAATAAAGAAAGTTCCCGGTCCGGTACATGAATACATTGGTTAGAAAGCAAGATTTTAATTTTAATTAGATTGGAAAGCCTTATTTGGGGGTTGAAATTGGAGAGCACCAAAAAAAGAAAAGGGGGGGGGGGGGTTCCACAGGGAATATTTTTATCTTATGAACTCAACATTCGAAAGTTTTTTTTTTATTTAATTAAAAGAGAGAAAAACAAATGTAAGACAAATTGTGAATGATCTTTCTTCCTTTATCACGTGAGGGAATCTCGCATATATCTGGTTTACCGTCAAACCGAGCACATGTCTTTTGGTTATTTCTGTCACTAGGTGGCTGTCTCATTGACGTTTACCCCATATTTTTTCATTGAAGCACAATGCACACGTATATGTTTTAGAACATGAAGTTAAGGTTAAAACTTTCATGTCATGAATAATAAAGTGAAAAAAAAGCAAAAAAGAGACTCAAAGAACTAAATAGAAAAAGACGAAATGATCTGATTTTCAAAAATGACCTGTTTGGTCGCTCGTAATCGATTGTCTACAAATATAGTTCCTGTCATTTGTAATGAATGTAAACTTTAATATCTGCGGGGTTTTTTTTCATATAAAATTTTATGGTTAAAACTATTAGTTATGTTATTTCTTTTATAGTGGATTTTAAGATATTTTTTATTATGCTTTAGAACATTAGGGCATTATGGGACTATGTGTCAAAGGTGTATGATAGAGGGGGCAACTCGTTCTATAAAAGCCGTGACTGGTCGCATGTGTCTTGTGACATCATTTCATGTCTAAGCAGTCCCAAATAAGTACATTTTTGAGTATACGCCAAGACGAGCATCATATTTTCAACTTTTGTTTCATTTTGTAGACTGTGTACCTCAAATTTTTTAACTGAAAAAAAAAATGTCTTCATCGGGAACTCTCCAGCTGAAACCTACACTCTTCAGTTTAGCAGGGACAATACTGTGTTTTTTTAATTTTGTCATTTTTGCGCATGGGATCGTTAAAGACACTGTCAGTGGTTCAAAGTATTGCTTGTCAAAGACATGTCTACTAAGTTAGCGAATGCTGCATTCGAATAGGGACTGTTCTATTCATTCTCAGAAATTTTGCAATCTTTTGACATAGAAATTACCCTTTTCCGTTTAAAATAGATATTCTACATTATAAGGTGTCGACATTAAGTTAGTAATGGAACTTGAATAACTTTGAAAAGTTTAATTTGTTATAAGCCTTAAACAAAAGGTTGCCACATATGTAATATGATGGACACACCAACCTTTAAAGACAGGTCCCTTTAATGTTGTCTTATCCTCGGAAATCTTAAACATCTGCTCAGTACTTATTGCTTTCCCCTAAAATAGCTGACAAATATTTAAAATAGTTCTGCTTTAAAATTCATCTATTCTCCTAGTTATTCAAAATTATTAGAGGTTAAGCTTTTTCATGTCCAACGGCACATATTACAGTGTTATCTGGATTCACCATTATACGATGCGGGAAAATTGCTATTGTCAAATTCAATTTAAAAAAAAATAGATTCGTGTTTAAAAAAACTACGAGATGTGTTTGAAACGTCTAAGATATACAATGATTGATGTATTCATTGTTGGTCTTTAACGCCACTTTTATCATTATTTTTCTATTTCATGGTGACCAGGTTTTTTTGTGTGTAGAAAGCTGGGACGCCCGGAGAGAACCACTGACCTTCGGCAAGGAAACTGTCAATCCTAGTCAATTAAGATTGGAGTCGAACCAAGCTACCACGTGTAGGGTTCGAACTCTGAGATAAGCAATGAAGCAGTAATTTTCACTAATGAAAGAAACTTGTTTCTCACTTTATCCAGTTTTCGTTTGATATATAGTTTTATTTTCTATTATTCAAGTTGAAGAAGCCAAAACGTTTTAAAAACGAAATGAAGAAAAAAAGGTAGCCAAGTGCATAGTTCTTTCAAACATATTCTTTTATCGCTGAGATGCTGTCTCGTCAGTAACAGATAGAAAACTCAGGATTACAATTTATAGAACAGACAAGGGGCAGTGGCAAATATTTCGTGTATATTATGAACACAGAGAAGATTACCCCAGCACCCTTTGCAAAAAAAAATCCTTCTTTTTCTTCTATGTGCCTTCGGACTTTATGTTTTGAACTGTAGTTTCACTTTCCATATTCGGTATTCATTCTAATGTAAGCTCCACGTGGCAAAAATCACGTGATGCAGGAATGTAGTATCTTGGAGTTAGGCTATTTCTTTCTTTTCGGGCGGGGACTCCAAGCAGACAACATGCATTTATATAACGGCACTGTAGATTTTCTTATTAAATAAAGAAAGTTCCCGGTCCGGTACATGAATACATTGGTTAGAAAGCAAGATTTTAATTTTAATTAGATTGGAAAGCCTTATTTGGGGGTTGAAATTGGAGAGCACCAAAAAAAGAAAAGGGGGGGGTTCCACAGGGAATATTTTTATCTTATGAACTCAACATTCGAAAGTTTTTTTTTTATTTAATTAAAAGAGAGAAAAACAAATGTAAGACAAATTGTGAATGATCTTTCTTCCTTTATCACGTGAGGGAATCTCGCATATATCTGGTTTACCGTCAAACCGAGCACATGTCTTTTGGTTATTTCTGTCACTAGGTGGCTGTCTCATTGACGTTTACCCCATATTTTTTCATTGAAGCACAATGCACACGTATATGTTTTAGAACATGAAGTTAAGGTTAAAACTTTCATGTCATGAATAATAAAGTGAAAAAAAAGCAAAAAAGAGACTCAAAGAACTAAATAGAAAAAGACGAAATGATCTGATTTTCAAAAATGACCTGTTTGGTCGCTCGTAATCGATTGTCTACAAATATAGTTCCTGTCATTTGTAATGAATGTAAACTTTAATATCTGCGGGTTTTTTTTTCATATAAAATTTTATGGTTAAAACTATTAGTTATGTTATTTCTTTTATAGTGGATTTTAAGATATTTTTTATTATGCTTTAGAACATTAGGGCATTATGGGACTATGTGTCAAAGGTGTATGATAGAGGGGGCAACTCGTTCTATAAAAGCCGTGACTGGTCGCATGTGTCTTGTGACATCATTTCATGTCTAAGCAGTCCCAAATAAGTACATTTTTGAGTATACGCCAAGACGAGCATCATATTTTCAACTTTTGTTTCATTTTGTAGACTGTGTACCTCAAATTTTTTAACTGAAAAAAAAAAATGTCTTCATCGGGAACTCTCCAGCTGAAACCTACACTCTTCAGTTTAGCAGGGACAATACTCTGTTTTTTTAATTTTGTCATTTTTGCGCATGGGATCGTTAAAGACACTGTCAGTGGTTCAAAGTATTGCTTGTCAAAGACATGTCTACTAAGTTAGCGAATGCTGCATTCGAATAGGGACTGTTCTATTCATTCTCAGAAATTTTGCAATCTTTTGACATAGAAATTACCCTTTTCCGTTTAAAATAGATATTCTACATTATAAGGTGTCGACATTAAGTTAGTAATGGAACTTGAATAACTTTGAAAAGTTTAATTTGTTATAAGCCTTAAACAAAAGGTTGCCACATATGTAATATGATGGACACACCAACCTTTAAAGACAGGTCCCTTTAATGTTGTCTTATCCTCGGAAATCTTAAATATCTGCTTAGTACTTATTGCTTTCCCCTAAAATAGCTGACAAATATTTAAAATAGTTCTGCTTTAAAATTCATCTATTCTCCTAGTTATTCAAAATTATTAGAGGTTAAGCTTTTTCATGTCCAACGGCACATATTACAGTGTTATCTGGATTCACCATTATACGATGCGGGAAAATTGCTATTGTCAAATTCAATTTAAAAAAAAATAGATTCGTGTTTAAAAAAACTACGAGATGTGTTTGAAACGTCTAAGATATACAATGATTGATGTATTCATTGTTGGTCTTTAACGCCACTTTTATCATTATTTTTCTATTTCATGGTGACCAGGTTTTTTTGTGTGTAGAAAGCTGGGACGCCCGGAGAGAACCACTGACCTTCGGCAAGGAAACTGTCAATCCTAGTCAATTAAGATTGGAGTCGAACCAAGCTACCACGTGTAGGGTTCGAACTCTGAGATAAGCAATGAAGCAGTAATTTTCACTAATGAAAGAAACTTGTTTCTCACTTTATCCAGTTTTCGTTTGATATATAGTTTTATTTTCTATTATTCAAGTTGAAGAAGCCAAAACGTTTTAAAAACGAAATGAAGAAAAAAAGGTAGCCAAGTGCATAGTTCTTTCAAACATATTCTTTTATCGCTGAGATGCTGTCTCGTCAGTAACAGATAGAAAACTCAGGATTACAATTTATAGAACAGACAAGGGGCAGTGGCAAATATTTCGTGTATATTATGAACACAGAGAAGATTACCCCAGCACCCTTTGCAAAAAAAAATCCTTCTTTTTCTTCTATGTGCCTTCGGACTTTATGTTTTGAACTGTAGTTTCACTTTCCATATTCGGTATTCATTCTAATGTAAGCTCCACGTGGCAAAAATCACGTGATGCAGGAATGTAGTATCTTGGAGTTAGGCTATTTCTTTCTTTTCGGGCGGGGACTCCAAGCAGACAACATGCATTTATATAACGGCACTGTAGATTTTCTTATTAAATAAAGAAAGTTCCCGGTCCGGTACATGAATACATTGGTTAGAAAGCAAGATTTTAATTTTAATTAGATTGGAAAGCCTTATTTGGGGGTTGAAATTGGAGAGCACCAAAAAAAGAAAAGGGGGGGGTTCCACAGGGAATATTTTTATCTTATGAACTCAACATTCGAAAGTTTTTTTTTTATTTAATTAAAAGAGAGAAAAACAAATGTAAGACAAATTGTGAATGATCTTTCTTCCTTTATCACGTGAGGGAATCTCGCATATATCTGGTTTACCGTCAAACCGAGCACATGTCTTTTGGTTATTTCTGTCACTAGGTGGCTGTCTCATTGACGTTTACCCCATATTTTTTCATTGAAGCACAATGCACACGTATATGTTTTAGAACATGAAGTTAAGGTTAAAACTTTCATGTCATGAATAATAAAGTGAAAAAAAAGCAAAAAAGAGACTCAAAGAACTAAATAGAAAAAGACGAAATGATCTGATTTTCAAAAATGACCTGTTTGGTCGCTCGTAATCGATTGTCTACAAATATAGTTCCTGTCATTTGTAATGAATGTAAACTTTAATATCTGTGGGTTTTTTTTTCATATAAAATTTTATGGTTAAAATTATTAGTTATGTTATTTCTTTTATAGTGGATTTTAAGATAATTTTTATTATGCTTTAGAACATTAGGGCATTGTGGGACTATGTGTCAAAGGTGTATGATAGAGGGGGCAACTCGTTCTATAAAAGCCGTGACTGGTCGCATGTGTCTTGTGACATCATTTCATGTCTAAGCAGTCCCAAATAAGTACATTTTTGAGTATACGCCAAGACGAGCATCATATTTTCAACTTTTGTTTCATTTTGTAGACTGTGTACCTCAAATTTTTTAACTGAAAAAAAAAATGTCTTCATCGGGAACTCTCCAGCTGAAACCTACACTCTTCAGTTTAGCAGGGACAATACTCTGTTTTTTTAATTTTGTCATTTTTGCGCATGGGATCGTTAAAGACACTGTCAGTGGTTCAAAGTATTGCTTGTCAAAGACATGTCTACTAAGTTAGCGAATGCTGCATTCGAATAGGGACTGTTCTATTCATTCTCAGAAATTTTGCAATCTTTTGACATAGAAATTACCCTTTTCTGTTTAAAATAGATATTCTACATTATAAGGTGTCGACATTAAGTTAGTAATGGAACTTGAATAACTTTGAAAAGTTTAATTTGTTTTAAGCCTTAAACAAAAGGTTGCCACATATGTAATATGATGGACACACCAACCTTTAAAGACAGGTCCCTTTAATGTTGTCTTATCCTCGGAAATCTTAAATATCTGCTCAGTACTTATTGCTTTCCCCTAAAATAGCTGACAAATATTTAAAATAGTTCTGCTTTAAAATTCATCTATTCTCCTAGTTATTCAAAATTATTAGAGGTTAAGCTTTTTCATGTCCAACGGCACATATTACAGTGTTATCTGGATTCACCATTATACGATGCGGGAAAATTGCTATTGTCAAATTCAATTTAAAAAAAAATAGATTCGTGTTTAAAAAAACTACGAGATGTGTTTGAAACGTCTAAGATATACAATGATTGATGTATTCATTGTTGGTCTTTAACGCCACTTTTATCATTATTTTTCTATTTCATGGTGACCAGGTTTTTTTGTGTGTAGAAAGCTGGGACGCCCGGAGAGAACCACTGACCTTCGGCAAGGAAACTGTCAATCCTAGTCAATTAAGATTGGAGTCGAACCAAGCTACCACGTGTAGGGTTCGAACTCTGAGATAAGCAATGAAGCAGTAATTTTCACTAATGAAAGAAACTTGTTTCTCACTTTATCCAGTTTTCGTTTGATATATAGTTTTATTTTCTATTATTCAAGTTGAAGAAGCCAAAACGTTTTAAAAACGAAATGAAGAAAAAAAGGTAGCCAAGTGCATAGTTCTTTCAAACATATTCTTTTATCGCTGAGATGCTGTCTCGTCAGTAACAGATAGAAAACTCAGGATTACAATTTATAGAACAGACAAGGGGCAGTGGCAAATATTTCGTGTATATTATGAACACAGAGAAGATTACCCCAGCACCCTTTGCAAAAAAAAAATCCTTCTTTTTCTTCTATGTGCCTTCGGACTTTATGTTTTGAACTGTAGTTTCACTTTCCATATTCGGTATTCATTCTAATGTAAGCTCCACGTGGCAAAAATCACGTGATGCAGGAATGTAGTATCTTGGAGTTAGGCTATTTCTTTCTTTTCGGGCGGGGACTCCAAGCAGACAACATGCATTTATATAACGGCACTGTAGATTTTCTTATTAAATAAAGAAAGTTCCCGGTCCGGTACATGAATACATTGGTTAGAAAGCAAGATTTTAATTTTAATTAGATTGGAAAGCCTTATTTGGGGGTTGAAATTGGAGAGCACCAAAAAAAGAAAAGGGGGGGGGGGGGGGGGGGGGGGGGGGTTCCACAGGGAATATTTTTATCTTATGAACTCAACATTCGAAAGTTTTTTTTTTATTTAATTAAAAGAGAGAAAAACAAATGTAAGACAAATTGTGAATGATCTTTCTTCCTTTATCACGTGAGGGAATCTCGCATACATCTGGTTTACCGTCAAACCGAGCACATGTCTTTTGGTTATTTCTGTCACTAGGTGGCTGTCTCATTGACGTTTACCCCATATTTTTTCATTGAAGCACAATGCACACGTATATGTTTTAGAACATGAAGTTAAGGTTAAAACTTTCATGTCATGAATAATAAAGTGAAAAAAAAGCAAAAAAGAGACTCAAAGAACTAAATAGAAAAAGACGAAATGATCTGATTTTCAAAAATGACCTGTTTGGTCGCTCGTAATCGATTGTCTACAAATATAGTTCCTGTCATTTGTAATGAATGTAAACTTTAATATCTGTGGGGTTTTTTTTCATATAAAATTTTATGGTTAAAATTATTAGTTATGTTATTTCTTTTATAGTGGATTTTAAGATATTTTTTATTATGCTTTAGAACATTAGGGCATTGTGGGACTATGTGTCAAAGGTGTATGATAGAGGGGGCAACTCGTTCTATAAAAGCCGTGACTGGTCGCATGTGTCTTGTGACATCATTTCATGTCTAAGCAGTCCCAAATAAGTACATTTTTGAGTATACGCCAAGACGAGCATCATATTTTCAACTTTTGTTTCATTTTGTAGACTGTGTACCTCAAATTTTTTAACTGAAAAAAAAAAAATGTCTTCATCGGGAACTCTCCAGCTGAAACCTACACTCTTCAGTTTAGCAGGGACAATACTCTGTTTTTTTAATTTTGTCATTTTTGCGCATGGGATCGTTAAAGACACTGTCAGTGGTTCAAAGTATTGCTTGTCAAAGACATGTCTACTAAGTTAGCGAATGCTGCATTCGAATAGGGACTGTTCTATTCATTCTCAGAAATTTTGCAATCTTTTGACATAGAAATTACCCTTTTCTGTTTAAAATAGATATTCTACATTATAAGGTGTCGACATTAAGTTAGTAATGGAACTTGAATAACTTTGAAAAGTTTAATTTGTTTTAAGCCTTAAACAAAAGGTTGCCACATATGTAATATGATGGACACACCAACCTTTAAAGACAGGTCCCTTTAATGTTGTCTTATCTTCGGAAATCTTAAATATCTGCTCAGTACTTATTGCTTTCCCCTAAAATAGCTGACAAATATTTAAAATAGTTCTGCTTTAAAATTCATCTATTCTCCTAGTTATTCAAAATTATTAGAGGTTAAGCTTTTTCATGTCCAACGGCACATATTACAGTGTTATCTGGATTCACCATTATACGATGCGGGAAAATTGCTATTGTCAAATTCAATTTAAAAAAAAAATAGATTCGTGTTTAAAAAAACTACGAGATGTGTTTGAAACGTCTAAGATATACAATGATTGATGTATTCATTGTTGGTCTTTAACGCCACTTTTATCATTATTTTTCTATTTCATGGTGACCAGGTTTTTTTGTGTGTAGAAAGCTGGGACGCCCGGAGAGAACCACTGACCTTCGGCAAGGAAACTGTCAATCCTAGTCAATTAAGATTGGAGTCGAACCAAGCTACCACGTGTAGGGTTCGAACTCTGAGATAAGCAATGAAACAGTAATTTTCACTAATGAAAGAAACTTGTTTCTCACTTTATCCAGTTTTCGTTTGATATATAGTTTTATTTTCTATTATTCAAGTTGAAGAAGCCAAAACGTTTTAAAAACGAAATGAAGAAAAAAAGGTAGCCAAGTGCATAGTTCTTTCAAACATATTCTTTTATCGCTGAGATGCTGTCTCGTCAGTAACAGATAGAAAACTCAGGATTACAATTTATAGAACAGACAAGGGGCAGTGGCAAATATTTCGTGTATATTATGAACACAGAGAAGATTACCCCAGCACCCTTTGCAAAAAAAAATCCTTCTTTTTCTTCTATGTGCCTTCGGACTTTATGTTTTGAACTGTAGTTTCACTTTCCATATTCGGTATTCATTCTAATGTAAGCTCCACGTGGCAAAAATCACGTGATGCAGGAATGTAGTATCTTGGAGTTAGGCTATTTCTTTCTTTTCGGGCGGGGACTCCAAGCAGACAACATGCATTTATATAACGGCACTGTAGATTTTCTTATTAAATAAAGAAAGTTCCCGGTCCGGTACATGAATACATTGGTTAGAAAGCAAGATTTTAATTTTAATTAGATTGGAAAGCCTTATTTGGGGGTTGAAATTGGAGAGCACCAAAAAAAGAAAAGGGGGGGGGGGGGGGGGGGGGGTTCCACAGGGAATATTTTTATCTTATGAACTCAACATTCGAAAGTTTTTTTTTTATTTAATTAAAAGAGAGAAAAACAAATGTAAGACAAATTGTGAATGATCTTTCTTCCTTTATCACGTGAGGGAATCTCGCATACATCTGGTTTACCGTCAAACCGAGCACATGTCTTTTGGTTATTTCTGTCACTAGGTGGCTGTCTCATTGACGTTTACCCCATATTTTTTCATTGAAGCACAATGCACACGTATATGTTTTAGAACATGAAGTTAAGGTTAAAACTTTCATGTCATGAATAATAAAGTGAAAAAAAAGCAAAAAAGAGACTCAAAGAACTAAATAGAAAAAGACGAAATGATCTGATTTTCAAAAATGACCTGTTTGGTCGCTCGTAATCGATTGTCTACAAATATAGTTCCTGTCATTTGTAATGAATGTAAACTTTAATATCTGTGGGGTTTTTTTTCATATAAAATTTTATGGTTAAAATTATTAGTTATGTTATTTCTTTTATAGTGGATTTTAAGATATTTTTTATTATGCTTTAGAACATTAGGGCATTGTGGGACTATGTGTCAAAGGTGTATGATAGAGGGGGCAACTCGTTCTATAAAAGCCGTGACTGGTCGCATGTGTCTTGTGACATCATTTCATGTCTAAGCAGTCCCAAATAAGTACATTTTTGAGTATACGCCAAGACGAGCATCATATTTTCAACTTTTGTTTCATTTTGTAGACTGTGTACCTCAAATTTTTTAACTGAAAAAAAAAAATGTCTTCATCGGGAACTCTCCAGCTGAAACCTACACTCTTCAGTTTAGCAGGGACAATACTCTGTTTTTTTAATTTTGTCATTTTTGCGCATGGGATCGTTAAAGACACTGTCAGTGGTTCAAAGTATTGCTTGTCAAAGACATGTCTACTAAGTTAGCGAATGCTGCATTCGAATAGGGACTGTTCTATTCATTCTCAGAAATTTTGCAATCTTTTGACATAGAAATTACCCTTTTCTGTTTAAAATAGATATTCTACATTATAAGGTGTCGACATTAAGTTAGTAATGGAACTTGAATAACTTTGAAAAGTTTAATTTGTTTTAAGCCTTAAACAAAAGGTTGCCACATATGTAATATGATGGACACACCAACCTTTAAAGACAGGTCCCTTTAATGTTGTCTTATCTTCGGAAATCTTAAATATCTGCTCAGTACTTATTGCTTTCCCCTAAAATAGCTGACAAATATTTAAAATAGTTCTGCTTTAAAATTCATCTATTCTCCTAGTTATTCAAAATTATTAGAGGTTAAGCTTTTTCATGTCCAACGGCACATATTACAGTGTTATCTGGATTCACCATTATACGATGCGGGAAAATTGCTATTGTCAAATTCAATTTAAAAAAAAATAGATTCGTGTTTAAAAAAACTACGAGATGTGTTTGAAACGTCTAAGATATACAATGATTGATGTATTCATTGTTGGTCTTTAACGCCACTTTTATCATTATTTTTCTATTTCATGGTGACCAGGTTTTTTTGTGTGTAGAAAGCTGGGACGCCCGGAGAGAACCACTGACCTTCGGCAAGGAAACTGTCAATCCTAGTCAATTAAGATTGGAGTCGAACCAAGCTACCACGTGTAGGGTTCGAACTCTGAGATAAGCAACGAAGCAGTAATTTTCACTAATGAAAGAAACTTGTTTCTCACTTTATCCAGTTTTCGTTTGATATATAGTTTTATTTTCTATTATTCAAGTTGAAGAAGCCAAAACGTTTTAAAAACGAAATGAAGAAAAAAAGGTAGCCAAGTGCATAGTTCTTTCAAACATATTCTTTTATCGCTGAGATGCTGTCTCGTCAGTAACAGATAGAAAACTCAGGATTACAATTTATAGAACAGACAAGGGGCAGTGGCAAATATTTCGTGTATATTATGAACACAGAGAAGATTACCCCAGCACCCTTTGCAAAAAAAAATCCTTCTTTTTCTTCTATGTGCCTTCGGACTTTATGTTTTGAACTGTAGTTTCACTTTCCATATTCGGTATTCATTCTAATGTAAGCTCCACGTGGCAAAAATCACGTGATGCAGGAATGTAGTATCTTGGAGTTAGGCTATTTCTTTCTTTTCGGGCGGGGACTCCAAGCAGACAACATGCATTTATATAACGGCACTGTAGATTTTCTTATTAAATAAAGAAAGTTCCCGGTCCGGTACATGAATACATTGGTTAGAAAGCAAGATTTTAATTTTAATTAGATTGGAAAGCCTTATTTGGGGGTTGAAATTGGAGAGCACCAAAAAAAGAAAAGGGGGGGGGGGGGGGGGGGGGGGGGGGTTCCACAGGGAATATTTTTATCTTATGAACTCAACATTCGAAAGTTTTTTTTTTATTTAATTAAAAGAGAGAAAAACAAATGTAAGACAAATTGTGAATGATCTTTCTTCCTTTATCACGTGAGGGAATCTCGCATATATCTGGTTTACCGTCAAACCGAGCACATGTCTTTTGGTTATTTCTGTCACTAGGTGGCTGTCTCATTGACGTTTACCCCATATTTTTTCATTGAAGCACAATGCACACGTATATGTTTTAGAACATGAAGTTAAGGTTAAAACTTTCATGTCATGAATAATAAAGTGAAAAAAAAGCAAAAAAGAGACTCAAAGAACTAAATAGAAAAAGACGAAATGATCTGATTTTCAAAAATGACCTGTTTGGTCGCTCGTAATCGATTGTCTACAAATATAGTTCCTGTCATTTGTAATGAATGTAAACTTTAATATCTGTGGGGTTTTTTTTCATATAAAATTTTATGGTTAAAATTATTAGTTATGTTATTTCTTTTATAGTGGATTTTAAGATATTTTTTATTATGCTTTAGAACATTAGGGCATTGTGGGACTATGTGTCAAAGGTGTATGATAGAGGGGGCAACTCGTTCTATAAAAGCCGTGACTGGTCGCATGTGTCTTGTGACATCATTTCATGTCTAAGCAGTCCCAAATAAGTACATTTTTGAGTATACGCCAAGACGAGCATCATATTTTCAACTTTTGTTTCATTTTGTAGACTGTGTACCTCAAATTTTTTAACTGAAAAAAAAAAATGTCTTCATCGGGAACTCTCCAGCTGAAACCTACACTCTTCAGTTTAGCAGGGACAATACTCTGTTTTTTTAATTTTGTCATTTTTGCGCATGGGATCGTTAAAGACACTGTCAGTGGTTCAAAGTATTGCTTGTCAAAGACATGTCTACTAAGTTAGCGAATGCTGCATTCGAATAGGGACTGTTCTATTCATTCTCAGAAATTTTGCAATCTTTTGACATAGAAATTACCCTTTTCTGTTTAAAATAGATATTCTACATTATAAGGTGTCGACATTAAGTTAGTAATGGAACTTGAATAACTTTGAAAAGTTTAATTTGTTTTAAGCCTTAAACAAAAGGTTGCCACATATGTAATATGATGGACACACCAACCTTTAAAGACAGGTCCCTTTAATGTTGTCTTATCTTCGGAAATCTTAAATATCTGCTCAGTACTTATTGCTTTCCCCTAAAATAGCTGACAAATATTTAAAATAGTTCTGCTTTAAAATTCATCTATTCTCCTAGTTATTCAAAATTATTAGAGGTTAAGCTTTTTCATGTCCAACGGCACATATTACAGTGTTATCTGGATTCACCATTATACGATGCGGGAAAATTGCTATTGTCAAATTCAATTTAAAAAAAAAATAGATTCGTGTTTAAAAAAACTACGAGATGTGTTTGAAACGTCTAAGATATACAATGATTGATGTATTCATTGTTGGTCTTTAACGCCACTTTTATCATTATTTTTCTATTTCATGGTGACCAGGTTTTTTTGTGTGTAGAAAGCTGGGACGCCCGGAGAGAACCACTGACCTTCGGCAAGGAAACTGTCAATCCTAGTCAATTAAGATTGGAGTCGAACCAAGCTACCACGTGTAGGGTTCGAACTCTGAGATAAGCAATGAAACAGTAATTTTCACTAATGAAAGAAACTTGTTTCTCACTTTATCCAGTTTTCGTTTGATATATAGTTTTATTTTCTATTATTCAAGTTGAAGAAGCCAAAACGTTTTAAAAACGAAATGAAGAAAAAAAGGTAGCCAAGTGCATAGTTCTTTCAAACATATTCTTTTATCGCTGAGATGCTGTCTCGTCAGTAACAGATAGAAAACTCAGGATTACAATTTATAGAACAGACAAGGGGCAGTGGCAAATATTTCGTGTATATTATGAACACAGAGAAGATTACCCCAGCACCCTTTGCAAAAAAAAATCCTTCTTTTTCTTCTATGTGCCTTCGGACTTTATGTTTTGAACTGTAGTTTCACTTTCCATATTCGGTATTCATTCTAATGTAAGCTCCACGTGGCAAAAATCACGTGATGCAGGAATGTAGTATCTTGGAGTTAGGCTATTTCTTTCTTTTCGGGCGGGGACTCCAAGCAGACAACATGCATTTATATAACGGCACTGTAGATTTTCTTATTAAATAAAGAAAGTTCCCGGTCCGGTACATGAATACATTGGTTAGAAAGCAAGATTTTAATTTTAATTAGATTGGAAAGCCTTATTTGGGGGTTGAAATTGGAGAGCACCAAAAAAAGAAAAGGGGGGGGGGGGGGGGGGGGGGGGGGGGGGGGGGGGTTCCACAGGGAATATTTTTATCTTATGAACTCAACATTCGAAAGTTTTTTTTTTTATTTAATTAAAAGAGAGAAAAACAAATGTAAGACAAATTGTGAATGATCTTTCTTCCTTTATCACGTGAGGGAATCTCGCATATATCTGGTTTACCGTCAAACAGAGCACATGTCTTTTGGTTATTTCTGTCACTAGGTGGCTGTCTCATTGACGTTTACCCCATATTTTTTCATTGAAGCACAATGCACACGTATATGTTTTAGAACATGAAGTTAAGGTTAAAACTTTCATGTCATGAATAATAAAGTGAAAAAAAAGCAAAAAAGAGACTCAAAGAACTAAATAGAAAAAGACGAAATGATCTGATTTTCAAAAATGACCTGTTTGGTCGCTCGTAATCGATTGTCTACAAATATAGTTCCTGTCATTTGTAATGAATGTAAACTTTAATATCTGTGGGGTTTTTTTTCATATAAAATTTTATGGTTAAAATTATTAGTTATGTTATTTCTTTTATAGTGGATTTTAAGATATTTTTTATTATGCTTTAGAACATTAGGGCATTGTGGGACTATGTGTCAAAGGTGTATGATAGAGGGGGCAACTCGTTCTATAAAAGCCGTGACTGGTCGCATGTGTCTTGTGACATCATTTCATGTCTAAGCAGTCCCAAATAAGTACATTTTTGAGTATACGCCAAGACGAGCATCATATTTTCAACTTTTGTTTCATTTTGTAGACTGTGTACCTCAAATTTTTTAACTGAAAAAAAAAATGTCTTCATCGGGAACTCTCCAGCTGAAACCTACACTCTTCAGTTTAGCAGGGACAATACTCTGTTTTTTTAATTTTGTCATTTTTGCGCATGGGATCGTTAAAGACACTGTCAGTGGTTCAAATTATTGCTTGTCAAAGACATGTCTATTAAGTTAGCGAATGCTGCATTCGAATAGGGACTGTTCTATTCATTCTCAGAAATTTTGCAATCTTTTGACATAGAAATTACCCTTTTCTGTTTAAAATAGATATTCTACATTATAAGGTGTCGACATTAAGTTAGTAATGGAACTTGAATAACTTTGAAAAGTTTAATTTGTTTTAAGCCTTAAACAAAAGGTTGCCACATATGTAATATGATGGACACACCAACCTTTAAAGACAGGTCCCTTTAATGTTGTCTTATCCTCGGAAATCTTAAATATCTGCTCAGTACTTATTGCTTTCCCCTAAAATAGCTGACAAATATTTAAAATAGTTCTGCTTTAAAATTCATCTATTCTCCTAGTTATTCAAAATTATTAGAGGTTAAGCTTTTTCATGTCCAACGGCACATATTACAGTGTTATCTGGATTCACCATTATACGATGCGGGAAAATTGCTATTGTCAAATTCAATTTAAAAAAAAAATAGATTCGTGTTTAAAAAAACTACGAGATGTGTTTGAAACGTCTAAGATATACAATGATTGATGTATTCATTGTTGGTCTTTAACGCCACTTTTATCATTATTTTTCTATTTCATGGTGACCAGGTTTTTTTGTGTGTAGAAAGCTGGGACGCCCGGAGAGAACCACTGACCTTCGGCAGGGAAACTGTCAATCCTAGTCAATTAAGATTGGAGTCGAACCAAGCTACCACGTGTAGGGTTCGAACTCTGAGATAAGCAATGAAGCAGTAATTTTCACTAATGAAAGAAACTTGTTTCTCACTTTATCCAGTTTTCGTTTGATATATAGTTTTATTTTCTATTATTCAAGTTGAAGAAGCCAAAACGTTTTAAAAACGAAATGAAGAAAAAAAGGTAGCCAAGTGCATAGTTCTTTCAAACATATTCTTTTATCGCTGAGATGCTGTCTCGTCAGTAACAGATAGAAAACTCAGGATTACAATTTATAGAACAGACAAGGGGCAGTGGCAAATATTTCGTGTATATTATGAACACAGAGAAGATTACCCCAGCACCCTTTGCAAAAAAAAATCCTTCTTTTTCTTCTATGTGCCTTCGGACTTTATGTTTTGAACTGTAGTTTCACTTTCCATATTCGGTATTCATTCTAATGTAAGCTCCACGTGGCAAAAATCACGTGATGCAGGAATGTAGTATCTTGGAGTTAGGCTATTTCTTTCTTTTCGGGCGGGGACTCCAAGCAGACAACATGCATTTATATAACGGCACTGTAGATTTTCTTATTAAATAAAGAAAGTTCCCGGTCCGGTACATGAATACATTGGTTAGAAAGCAAGATTTTAATTTTAATTAGATTGGAAAGCCTTATTTGGGGGTTGAAATTGGAGAGCACCAAAAAAAGAAAAAGGGGGGGGGGGGGGGGGGGGGGGGGGGGGGGGGTTCCACAGGGAATATTTTTATCTTATGAACTCAACATTCGAAAGTTTTTTTTTTATTTAATTAAAAGAGAGAAAAACAAATGTAAGACAAATTGTGAATGATCTTTCTTCCTTTATCACGTGAGGGAATCTCGCATATATCTGGTTTACCGTCAAACCGAGCACATGTCTTTTGGTTATTTCTGTCACTAGGTGGCTGTCTCATTGACGTTTACCCCATATTTTTTCATTGAAGCACAATGCACACGTATATGTTTTAGAACATGAAGTTAAGGTTAAAACTTTCATGTCATGAATAATAAAGTGAAAAAAAAGCAAAAAAGAGACTCAAAGAACTAAATAGAAAAAGACGAAATGATCTGATTTTCAAAAATGACCTGTTTGGTCGCTCGTAATCGATTGTCTACAAATATAGTTCCTGTCATTTGTAATGAATGTAAACTTTAATATCTGTGGGGTTTTTTTCATATAAAATTTTAGGTTAAAATTATTAGTTATGTTATTTCTTTTATAGTGGATTTTAAGATATTTTTTATTATGCTTTAGAACATTAGGGCATTGTGGGACTATGTGTCAAAGGTGTATGATAGAGGGGGCAACTCGTTCTATAAAAGCCGTGACTGGTCGCATGTGTCTTGTGACATCATTTTATGTCTAAGCAGTCCCAAATAAGTACATTTTTGAGTATACGCCAAGACGAGCATCATATTTTCAACTTTTGTTTCATTTTGTAGACTGTGTACCTCAAATTTTTTAACTGAAAAAAAAAAATGTCTTCATCGGGAACTCTCCAGCTGAAACCTACACTCTTCAGTTTAGCAGGGACAATACTCTGTTTTTTTAATTTTGTCATTTTTGCGCATGGGATCGTTAAAGACACTGTCAGTGGTTCAAAGTATTGCTTGTCAAAGACATGTCTACTTAGTTAGCGAATGCTGCATTCGAATAGGGACTGTTCTATTCATTCTCAGAAATTTTGCAATCTTTTGACATAGAAATTACCCTTTTCTGTTTAAAATAGATATTCTACATTATAAGGTGTCGACATTAAGTTAGTAATGGAACTTGAATAACTTTGAAAAGTTTAATTTGTTTTAAGCCTTAAACAAAAGGTTGCCACATATGTAATATGATGGACACACCAACCTTTAAAGACAGGTCCCTTTAATGTTGTCTTATCCTCGGAAATCTTAAATATCTGCTCAGTACTTATTGCTTTCCCCTAAAATAGCTGACAAATATTTAAAATAGTTCTGCTTTAAAATTCATCTATTCTCCTAGTTATTCAAAATTATTAGAGGTTAAGCTTTTTCATGTCCAACGGCACATATTACAGTGTTATCTGGATTCACCATTATACGATGCGGGAAAATTGCTATTGTCAAATTCAATTTAAAAAAATAAGATTCGTGTTTAAAAAAACTACGAGATGTGTTTGAAACGTCTAAGATATACAATGATTGATGTATTCATTGTTGGTCTTTAACGCCACTTTTATCATTATTTTTCTATTTCATGGTGACCAGGTTTTTTTGTGTGTAGAAAGCTGGGACGCCCGGAGAGAACCACTGACCTTCGGCAAGGAAACTGTCAATCCTAGTCAATTAAGATTGGAGTCGAACCAAGCTACCACGTGTAGGGTTCGAACTCTGAGATAAGCAATGAAGCAGTAATTTTCACTAATGAAAGAAACTTGTTTCTCACTTTATCCAGTTTTCGTTTGATATATAGTTTTATTTTCTATTATTCAAGTTGAAGAAGCCAAAACGTTTTAAAAACGAAATGAAGAAAAAAAGGTAGCCAAGTGCATAGTTCTTTCAAACATATTCTTTTATCGCTGAGATGCTGTCTCGTCAGTAACAGATAGAAAACTCAGGATTACAATTTATAGAACAGACAAGGGGCAGTGGCAAATATTTCGTGTATATTATGAACACAGAGAAGATTACCCCAGCACCCTTTGCAAAAAAAAATCCTTCTTTTTCTTCTATGTGCCTTCGGACTTTATGTTTTGAACTGTAGTTTCACTTTCCATATTCGGTATTCATTCTAATGTAAGCTCCACGTGGCAAAAATCACGTGATGCAGGAATGTAGTATCTTGGAGTTAGGCTATTTCTTTCTTTTCGGGCGGGGACTCCAAGCAGACAACATGCATTTATATAACGGCACTGTAGATTTTCTTATTAAATAAAGAAAGTTCCCGGTCCGGTACATGAATACATTGGTTAGAAAGCAAGATTTTAATTTTAATTAGATTGGAAAGCCTTATTTGGGGGTTGAAATTGGAGAGCACCAAAAAAAGAAAAGGGGGGGGGGGGGGGTTCCACAGGGAATATTTTTATCTTATGAACTCAACATTCGAAAATTTTTTTTTTATTTAATTAAAAGAGAGAAAAACAAATGTAAGACAAATTGTGAATGAACTTTCTTCCTTTATCACGTGAGGGAATCTCGCATATATCTGGTTAACCGTCAAACCGAGCACATGTCTTTTGGTTATTTCTGTCACTAGGTGGCTGTCTCATTGACGTTTACCCCATATTTTTTCATTGAAGCACAATGCACACGTATATGTTTTAGAACATGAAGTTAAGGTTAAAACTTTCATGTCATGAATAATAAAGTGAAAAAAAAGCAAAAAAGAGACTCAAAGAACTAAATAGAAAAAGACGAAATGATCTGATTTTCAAAAATGACCTGTTTGGTCGCTCGTAATCGATTGTCTACAAATATAGTTCCTGTCATTTGTAATGAATGTAAACTTTAATATCTGTGGGGTTTTTTTTCATATAAAATTTTATGGTTAAAATTATTAGTTATGTTATTTCTTTTATAGTGGATTTTAAGATATTTTTTATTATGCTTTAGAACATTAGGGCATTGTGGGACTATGTGTCAAAGGTGTATGATAGAGGGGGCAACTCGTTCTATAAAAGCCGTGACTGGTCGCATGTGTCTTGTGACATCATTTCATGTCTAAGCAGTCCCAAATAAGTACATTTTTGAGTATACGCCAAGACGAGCATCATATTTTCAACTTTTGTTTCATTTTGTAGACTGTGTACCTCAAATTTTTTAACTGAAAAAAAAAAATGTCTTCATCGGGAACTCTCCAGCTGAAACCTACACTCTTCAGTTTAGCAGGGACAATACTCTGTTTTTTTAATTTTGTCATTTTTGCGCATGGGATCGTTAAAGACACTGTCAGTGGTTCAAAGTATTGCTTGTCAAAGACATGTCTACTAAGTTAGCGAATGCTGCATTCGAATAGGGACTGTTCTATTCATTCTCAGAAATTTTGCAATCTTTTGACATAGAAATTACCCTTTTCTGTTTAAAATAGATATTCTACATTATAAGGTGTCGACATTAAGTTAGTAATGGAACTTGAATAACTTTGAAAAGTTTAATTTGTTTTAAGCCTTAAACAAAAGGTTGCCACATATGTAATATGATGGACACACCAACCTTTAAAGACAGGTCCCTTTAATGTTGTCTTATCCTCGGAAATCTTAAATATCTGCTCAGTACTTATTGCTTTCCCCTAAAATAGCTGACAAATATTTAAAATAGTTCTGCTTTAAAATTCATCTATTCTCCTAGTTATTCAAAATTATTAGAGGTTAAGCTTTTTCATGTCCAACGGCACATATTACAGTGTTATCTGGATTCACCATTATACGATGCGGGAAAATTGCTATTGTCAAATTCAATTTAAAAAAAAATAGATTCGTGTTTAAAAAAACTACGAGATGTGTTTGAAACGTCTAAGATATACAATGATTGATGTATTCATTGTTGGTCTTTAACGCCACTTTTATCATTATTTTTCTATTTCATGGTGACCAGGTTTTTTTGTGTGTAGAAAGCTGGGACGCCCGGAGAGAACCACTGACCTTCGGCAAGGAAACTGTCAATCCTAGTCAATTAAGATTGGAGTCGAACCAAGCTACCACGTGTAGGGTTCGAACTCTGAGATAAGCAATGAAGCAGTAATTTTCACTAATGAAAGAAACTTGTTTCTCACTTTATCCAGTTTTCGTTTGATATATAGTTTTATTTTCTATTATTCAAGTTGAAGAAGCCAAAACGTTTTAAAAACGAAATGAAGAAAAAAAGGTAGCCAAGTGCATAGTTCTTTCAAACATATTCTTTTATCGCTGAGATGCTGTCTCGTCAGTAACAGATAGAAAACTCAGGATTACAATTTATAGAACAGACAAGGGGCAGTGGCAAATATTTCGTGTATATTATGAACACAGAGAAGATTACCCCAGCACCCTTTGCAAAAAAAAATCCTTCTTTTTCTTCTATGTGCCTTCGGACTTTATGTTTTGAACTGTAGTTTCACTTTCCATATTCGGTATTCATTCTAATGTAAGCTCCACGTGGCAAAAATCACGTGATGCAGGAATGTAGTATCTTGGAGTTAGGCTATTTCTTTCTTTTCGGGCGGGGACTCCAAGCAGACAACATGCATTTATATAACGGCACTGTAGATTTTCTTATTAAATAAAGAAAGTTCCCGGTCCGGTACATGAATACATTGGTTAGAAAGCAAGATTTTAATTTTAATTAGATTGAAAAGCCTTATTTGGGGGTTGAAATTGGAGAGCACCAAAAAAAGAAAAGGGGGGGGGGGTTCCACAGGGAATATTTTTATCTTATGAACTCAACATTCGAAAGTTTTTTTTTTATTTAATTAAAAGAGAGAAAAACAAATGTAAGACAAATTGTGAATGATCTTTCTTCCTTTATCACGTGAGGGAATCTCGCATATATCTGGTTTACCGTCAAACCGAGCACATGTCTTTTGGTTATTTCTGTCACTAGGTGGCTGTCTCATTGACGTTTACCCCATATTTTTTCATTGAAGCACAATGCACACGTATATGTTTTAGAACATGAAGTTAAGGTTAAAACTTTCATGTCATGAATAATAAAGTGAAAAAAAAGCAAAAAAGAGACTCAAAGAACTAAATAGAAAAAGACGAAATGATCTGATTTTCAAAAATGACCTGTTTGGTCGCTCGTAATCGATTGTCTACAAATATAGTTCCTGTCATTTGTAATGAATGTAAACTTTAATATCTGTGGGGTTTTTTTTCATATAAAATTTTATGGTTAAAATTATTAGTTATGTTATTTCTTTTATAGTGGATTTTAAGATATTTTTTATTATGCTTTAGAACATTAGGGCATTGTGGGACTATGTGTCAAAGGTGTATGATAGAGGGGGCAACTCGTTCTATAAAAGCCGTGACTGGTCGCATGTGTCTTGTGACATCATTTCATGTCTAAGCAGTCCCAAATAAGTACATTTTTGAGTATACGCCAAGACGAGCATCATATTTTCAACTTTTGTTTCATTTTGTAGACTGTGTACCTCAAATTTTTTAACTGAAAAAAAAAAATGTCTTCATCGGGAACTCTCCAGCTGAAACCTACACTCTTCAGTTTAGCAGGGACAATACTCTGTTTTTTTAATTTTGTCATTTTTGCGCATGGGATCGTTAAAGACACTGTCAGTGGTTCAAAGTATTGCTTGTCAAAGACATGTCTACTAAGTTAGCGAATGCTGCATTCGAATAGGGACTGTTCTATTCATTCTCAGAAATTTTGCAATCTTTTGACATAGAAATTACCCTTTTCTGTTTAAAATAGATATTCTACATTATAAGGTGTCGACATTAAGTTAGTAATGGAACTTGAATAACTTTGAAAAGTTTAATTTGTTTTAAGCCTTAAACAAAAGGTTGCCACATATGTAATATGATGGACACACCAACCTTTAAAGACAGGTCCCTTTAATGTTGTCTTATCCTCGGAAATCTTAAATATCTGCTCAGTACTTATTGCTTTCCCCTAAAATAGCTGACAAATATTTAAAATAGTTCTGCTTTAAAATTCATCTATTCTCCTAGTTATTCAAAATTATTAGAGGTTAAGCTTTTTCATGTCCAACGGCACATATTACAGTGTTATCTGGATTCACCATTATACGATGCGGGAAAATTGCTATTGTCAAATTCAATTTAAAAAAAATAGATTCGTGTTTAAAAAAACTACGAGATGTGTTTGAAACGTCTAAGATATACAATGATTGATGTATTCATTGTTGGTCTTTAACGCCACTTTTATCATTATTTTTCTATTTCATGGTGACCAGGTTTTTTTGTGTGTAGAAAGCTGGGACGCCCGGAGAGAACCACTGACCTTCGGCAAGGAAACTGTCAATCCTAGTCAATTAAGATTGGAGTCGAACCAAGCTACCACGTGTAGGGTTCGAACTCTGAGATAAGCAATGAAGCAGTAATTTTCACTAATGAAAGAAACTTGTTTCTCACTTTATCCAGTTTTCGTTTGATATATAGTTTTATTTTCTATTATTCAAGTTGAAGAAGCCAAAACGTTTTAAAAACGAAATGAAGAAAAAAAGGTAGCCAAGTGCATAGTTCTTTCAAACATATTCTTTTATCGCTGAGATGCTGTCTCGTCAGTAACAGATAGAAAACTCAGGATTACAATTTATAGAACAGACAAGGGGCAGTGGCAAATATTTCGTGTATATTATGAACACAGAGAAGATTACCCCGGCACCCTTTGCAAAAAAAAATCCTTCTTTTTCTTCTATGTGCCTTCGGACTTTATGTTTTGAACTGTAGTTTCACTTTCCATATTCGGTATTCATTCTAATGTAAGCTCCACGTGGCAAAAATCACGTGATGCAGGAATGTAGTATCTTGGAGTTAGGCTATTTCTTTCTTTTCGGGCGGGGACTCCAAGCAGACAACATGCATTTATATAACGGCACTGTAGATTTTCTTATTAAATAAAGAAAGTTCCCGGTCCGGTACATGAATACATTGGTTAGAAAGCAAGATTTTAATTTTAATTAGATTGGAAAGCCTTATTTGGGGGTTGAAATTGGAGAGCACCAAAAAAAGAAAAGGGGGGGGGGGGGGGGGGGGGGGTTCCACAGGGAATATTTTTATCTTATGAACTCAACATTCGAAAGTTTTTTTTTTATTTAATTAAAAGAGAGAAAAACAAATGTAAGACAAATTGTGAATGATCTTTCTTCCTTTATCACGTGACGGAATCTCGCATATATCTGGTTTACCGTCAAACCGAGCACATGTCTTTTGGTTATTTCTGTCACTAGGTGGCTGTCTCGTTGACGTTTACCCCATATTTTTTCATTGAAGCACAATGCACACGTATATGTTTTAGAACATGAAGTTAAGGTTAAAACTTTCATGTCATGAATAATAAAGTGAAAAAAAAGCAAAAAAGAGACTCAAAGAACTAAATAGAAAAAGACGAAATGATCTGATTTTCAAAAATGACCTGTTTGGTCGCTCGTAATCGATTGTCTACAAATATAGTTCCTGTCATTTGTAATGAATGTAAACTTTAATATCTGTGGGTTTTTTTTTCATATAAAATTTTATGGTTAAAATTATTAGTTATGTTATTTCTTTTATAGTGGATTTTAAGATATTTTTTATTATGCTTTAGAACATTAGGGCATTGTGGGACTATGTGTCAAAGGTGTATGATAGAGGGGGCAACTCGTTCTATAAAAGCCGTGACTGGTCGCATGTGTCTTGTGACATCATTTCATGTCTAAGCAGTCCCAAATAAGTACATTTTTGAGTATACGCCAAGACGAGCATCATATTTTCAACTTTTGTTTCATTTTGTAGACTGTGTACCTCAAATTTTTTAACTGAAAAAAAAAAATGTCTTCATCGGGAACTCTTCAGCTGAAACCTACACTCTTCAGTTAAGCAGGGACAATACTCTGTTTTTTTAATTTTGTCATTTTTGCGCATGGGATCGTTAAAGACACTGTCAGTGGTTCAAAGTATTGCTTGTCAAAGACATGTCTACTAAGTTAGCGAATGCTGCATTCGAATAGGGACTGTTCTATTCATTCTCAGAAATTTTGCAATCTTTTGACATAGAAATTACCCTTTTCTGTTTAAAATAGATATTCTACATTATAAGGTGTCGACATTAAGTTAGTAATGGAACTTGAATAACTTTGAAAAGTTTAATTTGTTTTAAGCCTTAAACAAAAGGTTGCCACATATGTAATATGATGGACACACCAACCTTTAAAGACAGGTCCCTTTAATGTTGTCTTATCCTCGGAAATCTTAAATATCTGCTCAGTACTTATTGCTTTCCCCTAAAATAGCTGACAAATATTTAAAATAGTTCTGCTTTAAAATTCATCTATTCTCCTAGTTATTCAAAATTATTAGAGGTTAAGCTTTTTCATGTCCAACGGCACATATTACAGTGTTATCTGGATTCACCATTATACGATGCGGGAAAATTGCTATTGTCAAATTCAATTTAAAAAAAATAGATTCGTGTTTAAAAAAACTACGAGATGTGTTTGAAACGTCTAAGATATACAATGATTGATGTATTCATTGTTGGTCTTTAACGCCACTTTTATCATTATTTTTCTATTTCATGGTGACCAGGTTTTTTGTGTGTAGAAAGCTGGGACGCCCGGAGAGAACCACTGACCTTCGGCAAGGAAACTGTCAATCCTAGTCAATTAAGATTGGAGTCGAACCAAGCTACCACGTGTAGGGTTCGAACTCTGAGATAAGCAATGAAGCAGTAATTTTCACTAATGAAAGAAACTTGTTTCTCACTTTATCCAGTTTTCGTTTGATATATAGTTTTATTTTCTATTATTCAAGTTGAAGAAGCCAAAACGTTTTAAAAACGAAATGAAGAAAAAAAGGTAGCCAAGTGCATAGTTCTTTCAAACATATTCTTTTATCGCTGAGATGCTGTCTCGTCAGTAACAGATAGAAAACTCAGGATTACAATTTATAGAACAGACAAGGGGCAGTGGCAAATATTTCGTGTATATTATGAACACAGAGAAGATTACCCCAGCACCCTTTGCAAAAAAAAATCCTTCTTTTTCTTCTATGTGCCTTCGGACTTTATGTTTTGAACTGTAGTTTCACTTTCCATATTCGGTATTCATTCTAATGTAAGCTCCACGTGGCAAAAATCACGTGATGCAGGAATGTAGTATCTTGGAGTTAGGCTATTTCTTTCTTTTCGGGCGGGGACTCCAAGCAGACAACATGTATTTATATAACGGCACTGTAGATTTTCTTATTAAATAAAGAAAGTTCCCGGTCCGGTACATGAATACATTGGTTAGAAAGCAAGATTTTAATTTTAATTAGATTGGAAAGCCTTATTTGGGGGTTGAAATTGGAGAGCACCAAAAAAAGAAAAGGGGGGGGGGGGTTCCACAGGGAATATTTTTATCTTATGAACTCAACATTCGAAAGTTTTTTTTTTATTTAATTAAAAGAGAGAAAAACAAATGTAAGACAAATTGTGAATGATCTTTCTTCCTTTATCACGTGAGGGAATCTCGCATATATCTGGTTTACCGTCAAACCGAGCACATGTCTTTTGGTTATTTCTGTCACTAGGTGGCTGTCTCATTGACGTTTACCCCATATTTTTTCATTGAAGCACAATGCACACGTATATGTTTTAGAACATGAAGTTAAGGTTAAAACTTTCATGTCATGAATAATAAAGTGAAAAAAAAGCAAAAAAGAGACTCAAAGAACTAAATAGAAAAAGACGAAATGATCTGATTTTCAAAAATGACCTGTTTGGTCGCTCGTAATCGATTGTCTACAAATATAGTTCCTGTCATTTGTAATGAATGTAAACTTTAATATCTGTGGGTTTTTTTTTTCATATAAAATTTTATGGTTAAAATTATTAGTTATGTTATTTCTTTTATAGTGGATTTTAAGATATTTTTTATTATGCTTTAGAACATTAGGGCATTGTGGGACTATGTGTCAAAGGTGTATGATAGAGGGGGCAACTCGTTCTATAAAAGCCGTGACTGGTCGCATGTGTCTTGTGACATCATTTCATGTCTAAGCAGTCCCAAATAAGTACATTTTTGAGTATACGCCAAGACGAGCATCATATTTTCAACTTTTGTTTCATTTTGTAGACTGTGTACCTCAAATTTTTTAACTGAAAAAAAAAAATGTCTTCATCGGGAACTCTTCAGCTGAAACCTACACTCTTCAGTTTAGCAGGGACAATACTCTGTTTTTTTAATTTTGTCATTTTTGCGCATGGGATCGTTAAAGACACTGTCAGTGGTTCAAAGTATTGCTTGTCAAAGACATGTCTACTAAGTTAGCGAATGCTGCATTCGAATAGGGACTGTTCTATTCATTCTCAGAAATTTTGCAATCTTTTGACATAGAAATTACCCTTTTCTGTTTAAAATAGATATTCTACATTATAAGGTGTCGACATTAAGTTAGTAATGGAACTTGAATAACTTTGAAAAGTTTAATTTGTTTTAAGCCTTAAACAAAAGGTTGCCACATATGTAATATGATGGACACACCAACCTTTAAAGACAGGTCCCTTTAATGTTGTCTTATCCTCGGAAATCTTAAATATCTGCTCAGTACTTATTGCTTTCCCCTAAAATAGCTGACAAATATTTAAAATAGTTCTGCTTTAAAATTCATCTATTCTCCTAGTTATTCAAAATTATTAGAGGTTAAGCTTTTTCATGTCCAACGGCACATATTACAGTGTTATCTGGATTCACCATTATACGATGCGGGAAAATTGCTATTGTCAAATTCAATTTAAAAAAAATAGATTCGTGTTTAAAAAAACTACGAGATGTGTTTGAAACGTCTAAGATATACAATGATTGATGTATTCATTGTTGGTCTTTAACGCCACTTTTATCATTATTTTTCTATTTCATGGTGACCAGGTTTTTTTGTGTGTAGAAAGCTGGGACGCCCGGAGAGAACCACTGACCTTCGGCAAGGAAACTGTCAATCCTAGTCAATTAAGATTGGAGTCGAACCAAGCTACCACGTGTAGGGTTCGAACTCTGAGATAAGCAATGAAGCAGTAATTTTCACTAATGAAAGAAACTTGTTTCTCACTTTATCCAGTTTTCGTTTGATATATAGTTTTATTTTCTATTATTCAAGTTGAAGAAGCCAAAACGTTTTAAAAACGAAATGAAGAAAAAAAGGTAGCCAAGTGCATAGTTCTTTCAAACATATTCTTTTATCGCTGAGATGCTGTCTCGTCAGTAACAGATAGAAAACTCAGGATTACAATTTATAGAACAGACAAGGGGCAGTGGCAAATATTTCGTGTATATTATGAACACAGAGAAGATTACCCCAGCACCCTTTGCAAAAAAAAATCCTTCTTTTTCTTCTATGTGCCTTCGGACTTTATGTTTTGAACTGTAGTTTCACTTTCCATATTCGGTATTCATTCTAATGTAAGCTCCACGTGGCAAAAATCACGTGATGCAGGAATGTAGTATCTTGGAGTTAGGCTATTTCTTTCTTTTCGGGCAGGACTCCAAGCAGACAACATGCATTTATATAACGGCACTGTAGATTTTCTTATTAAATAAAGAAAGTTCCCGGTCCGGTACATGAATACATTGGTTAGAAAGCAAGATTTTAATTTTAATTAGATTGGAAAGCCTTATTTGGGGGTTGAAATTGGAGAGCACCAAAAAAAGAAAAGGGGGGGGGGGGGGGTTCCACAGGGAATATTTTTATCTTATGAACTCAACATTCGAAAGTTTTTTTTTTATTTAATTAATAGAGAGAAAAACAAATGTAAGACAAATTGTGAATGATCTTTCTTCCTTTATCACGTGAGGGAATCTCGCATATATCTGGTTTACCGTCAAACCGAGCACATGTCTTTTGGTTATTTCTGTCACTAGGTGGCTGTCTCATTGACGTTTACCCCATATTTTTTCATTGAAGCACAATGCACACGTATATGTTTTAGAACATGAAGTTAAGGTTAAAACTTTCATGTCATGAATAATAAAGTGAAAAAAAAGCAAAAAAGAGACTCAAAGAACTAAATAGAAAAAGACGAAATGATCTGATTTTCAAAAATGACCTGTTTGGTCGCTCGTAATCGATTGTCTACAAATATAGTTCCTGTCATTTGTAATGAATGTAAACTTTAATATCTGTGGGGTTTTTTTTCATATAAAATTTTATGGTTAAAATTATTAGTTATGTTATTTCTTTTATAGTGGATTTTAAGATATTTTTTATTATGCTTTAGAACATTAGGGCATTGTGGGACTATGTGTCAAAGGTGTATGATAGAGGGGGCAACTCGTTCTATAAAAGCCGTGACTGGTCGCATGTGTCTTGTGACATCATTTCATGTCTAAGCAGTCCCAAATAAGTACATTTTTGAGTATACGCCAAGACGAGCATCATATTTTCAACTTTTGTTTCATTTTGTAGACTGTGTACCTCAAATTTTTTAACTGAAAAAAAAAAATGTCTTCATCGGGAACTCTCCAGCTGAAACCTACACTCTTCAGTTTAGCAGGGACAATACTCTGTTTTTTTAATTTTGTCATTTTTGCGCATGGGATCGTTAAAGACACTGTCAGTGGTTCAAAGTATTGCTTGTCAAAGACATGTCTACTAAGTTAGCGAATGCTGCATTCGAATAGGGACTGTTCTATTCATTCTCAGAAATTTTGCAATCTTTTGACATAGAAATTACCCTTTTCTGTTTAAAATAGATATTCTACATTATAAGGTGTCGACATTAAGTTAGTAATGGAACTTGAATAACTTTGAAAAGTTTAATTTGTTTTAAGCCTTAAACAAAAGGTTGCCACATATGTAATATGATGGACACACCAACCTTTAAAGACAGGTCCCTTTAATGTTGTCTTATCCTCGGAAATCTTAAATATCTGCTCAGTACTTATTGCTTTCCCCTAAAATAGCTGACAAATATTTAAAATAGTTCTGCTTTAAAATTCATCTATTCTCCTAGTTATTCAAAATTATTAGAGGTTAAGCTTTTTCATGTCCAACGGCACATATTACAGTGTTATCTGGATTCACCATTATACGATGCGGGAAAATTGCTATTGTCAAATTCAATTTAAAAAAAATAGATTCGTGTTTAAAAAAACTACGAGATGTGTTTGAAACGTCTAAGATATACAATGATTGATGTATTCATTGTTGGTCTTTAACGCCACTTTTATCATTATTTTTCTATTTCATGGTGACCAGGTTTTTTTGTGTGTAGAAAGCTGGGACGCCCGGAGAGAACCACTGACCTTCGGCAAGGAAACTGTCAATCCTAGTCAATTAAGATTGGAGTCGAACCAAGCTACCACGTGTAGGGTTCGAACTCTGAGATAAGCAATGAAGCAGTAATTTTCACTAATGAAAGAAACTTGTTTCTCACTTTATCCAGTTTTCGTTTGATATATAGTTTTATTTTCTATTATTCAAGTTGAAGAAGCCAAAACGTTTTAAAAACGAAATGAAGAAAAAAAGGTAGCCAAGTGCATAGTTCTTTCAAACATATTCTTTTATCGCTGAGATGCTGTCTCGTCAGTAACAGATAGAAAACTCAGGATTACAATTTATAGAACAGACAAGGGGCAGTGGCAAATATTTCGTGTATATTATGAACACAGAGAAGATTACCCCAGCACCCTTTGCAAAAAAAAATCCTTCTTTTTCTTCTATGTGCCTTCGGACTTTATGTTTTGAACTGTAGTTTCACTTTCCATATTCGGTATTCATTCTAATGTAAGCTCCACGTGGCAAAAATCACGTGATGCAGGAATGTAGTATCTTGGAGTTAGGCTATTTCTTTCTTTTCGGGCGGGGACTCCAAGCAGACAACATGCATTTATATAACGGCACTGTAGATTTTCTTATTAAATAAAGAAAGTTCCCGGTCCGGTACATGAATACATTGGTTAGAAAGCAAGATTTTAATTTTAATTAGATTGGAAAGCCTTATTTGGGGGTTGAAATTGGAGAGCACCAAAAAAAGAAAAGGGGGGGGTTCCACAGGGAATATTTTTATCTTATGAACTCAACATTCGAAAGTTTTTTTTTTATTTAATTAAAAGAGAGAAAAACAAATGTAAGACAAATTGTGAATGATCTTTCTTCCTTTATCACGTGAGGGAATCTCGCATATATCTGGTTTACCGTCAAACCGAGCACATGTCTTTTGGTTATTTCTGTCACTAGGTGGCTGTCTCATTGACGTTTACCCCATATTTTTTCATTGAAGCACAATGCACACGTATATGTTTTAGAACATGAAGTTAAGGTTAAAACTTTCATGTCATGAATAATAAAGTGAAAAAAAAGCAAAAAAGAGACTCAAAGAACTAAATAGAAAAAGACGAAATGATCTGATTTTCAAAAATGACCTGTTTGGTCGCTCGTAATCGATTGTCTACAAATATAGTTCCTGTCATTTGTAATGAATGTAAACTTTAATATCTGTGGGGTTTTTTTCATATAAAATTTTATGGTTAAAATTATTAGTTATGTTATTTCTTTTATAGTGGATTTTAAGATATTTTTTATTATGCTTTAGAACATTAGGGCATTGTGGGACTATGTGTCAAAGGTGTATGATAGAGGGGGCAACTCGTTCTATAAAAGCCGTGACTGGTCGCATGTGTCTTGTGACATCATTTCATGTCTAAGCAGTCCCAAATAAGTACATTTTTGAGTATACGCCAAGACGAGCATCATATTTTCAACTTTTGTTTCATTTTGTAGACTGTGTACCTCAAATTTTTTAACTGAAAAAAAAAATGTCTTCATCGGGAACTCTCCAGCTGAAACCTACACTCTTCAGTTTAGCAGGGACAATACTCTGTTTTTTTAATTTTGTCATTTTTGCGCATGGGATCGTTAAAGACACTGTCAGTGGTTCAAAGTATTGCTTGTCAAAGACATGTCTACTAAGTTAGCGAATGCTGCATTCGAATAGGGACTGTTCTATTCATTCTCAGAAATTTTGCAATCTTTTGACATAGAAATTACCCTTTTCTGTTTAAAATAGATATTCTACATTATAAGGTGTCGACATTAAGTTAGTAATGGAACTTGAATAACTTTGAAAAGTTTAATTTGTTTTAAGCCTTAAACAAAAGGTTGCCACATATGTAATATGATGGACACACCAACCTTTAAAGACAGGTCCCTTTAATGTTGTCTTATCCTCGGAAATCTTAAATATCTGCTCAGTACTTATTGCTTTCCCCTAAAATAGCTGACAAATATTTAAAATAGTTCTGCTTTAAAATTCATCTATTCTCCTAGTTATTCAAAATTATTAGAGGTTAAGCTTTTTCATGTCCAACGGCACATATTACAGTGTTATCTGGATTCACCATTATACGATGCGGGAAAATTGCTATTGTCAAATTCAATTTAAAAAAAATAGATTCGTGTTTAAAAAAACTACGAGATGTGTTTGAAACGTCTAAGATATACAATGATTGATGTATTCATTGTTGGTCTTTAACGCCACTTTTATCATTATTTTTCTATTTCATGGTGACCAGGTTTTTTTGTGTGTAGAAAGCTGGGACGCCCGGAGAGAACCACTGACCTTCGGCAAGGAAACTGTCAATCCTAGTCAATTAAGATTGGAGTCGAACCAAGCTACCACGTGTAGGGTTCGAACTCTGAGATAAGCAATGAAGCAGTAATTTTCACTAATGAAAGAAACTTGTTTCTCACTTTATCCAGTTTTCGTTTGATATATAGTTTTATTTTCTATTATTCAAGTTGAAGAAGCCAAAACGTTTTAAAAACGAAATGAAGAAAAAAAGGTAGCCAAGTGCATAGTTCTTTCAAACATATTCTTTTATCGCTGAGATGCTGTCTCGTCAGTAACAGATAGAAAACTCAGGATTACAATTTATAGAACAGACAAGGGGCAGTGGCAAATATTTCGTGTATATTATGAACACAGAGAAGATTACCCCAGCACCCTTTGCAAAAAAAAATCCTTCTTTTTCTTCTATGTGCCTTCGGACTTTATGTTTTGAACTGTAGTTTCACTTTCCATATTCGGTATTCATTCTAATGTAAGCTCCACGTGGCAAAAATCACGTGATGCAGGAATGTAGTATCTTGGAGTTAGGCTATTTCTTTCTTTTCGGGCGGGGACTCCAAGCAGACAACATGCATTTATATAACGGCACTGTAGATTTTCTTATTAAATAAAGAAAGTTCCCGGTCCGGTACATGAATACATTGGTTAGAAAGCAAGATTTTAATTTTAATTAGATTGGAAAGCCTTATTTGGGGGTTGAAATTGGAGAGCACCAAAAAAAGAAAAGGGGGGGGGGGGGGGGGGGGTTCCACAGGGAATATTTTTATCTTATGAACTCAACATTCGAAAGTTTTTTTTTTATTTAATTAAAAGAGAGAAAAACAAATGTAAGACAAATTGTGAATGATCTTTCTTCCTTTATCACGTGAGGGAATCTCGCATATATCTGGTTTACCGTCAAACCGAGCACATGTCTTTTTGTTATTTCTGTCACTAGGTGGCTGTTTCATTGACGTTTACCCCATATTTTTTCATTGAAGCACAATGCACACGTATATGTTTTAGAACATGAAGTTAAGGTTAAAACTTTCATGTCATGAATAATAAAGTGAAAAAAATACAAAAAAGAGACTCAAAGAACTAAATAGAAAAAGACGAAATGATCTGATTTTCAAAAATGACCTGTTTGGTCGCTCGTAATCGATTGTCTACAAATATAGTTCCTGTCATTTGTAATGAATGTAAACTTTAATATCTGTGGGGTTTTTTTTCATATAAAATTTTATGGTTAAAATTATTAGTTATGTTATTTCTTTTATAGTGGATTTTAAGATATTTTTTATTATGCTTTAGAACATTAGGGCATTGTGGGACTATGTGTCAAAGGTGTATGATAGAGGGGGCAACTCGTTCTATAAAAGCCGTGACTGGTCGCATGTGTCTTGTGACATCATTTCATGTCTAAGCAGTCCCAAATAAGTACATTTTTGAGTATACGCCAAGACGAGCATCATATTTTCAACTTTTGTTTCATTTTGTAGACTGTGTACCTCAAATTTTTTAACTGAAAAAAAAAAAAATGTCTTCATCGGGAACTCTCCAGCTGAAACCTACACTCTTCAGTTTAGCAGGGACAATACTCTGTTTTTTTAATTTTGTCATTTTTGCGCATGGGATCGTTAAAGACACTGTCAGTGGTTCAAAGTATTGCTTGTCAAAGACATGTCTACTAAGTTAGCGAATGCTGCATTCGAATAGGGACTGTTCTATTCATTCTCAGAAATTTTGCAATCTTTTGACATAGAAATTACCCTTTTCTGTTTAAAATAGATATTCTACATTATAAGGTGTCGACATTAAGTTAGTAATGGAACTTGAATAACTTTGAAAAGTTTAATTTGTTTTAAGCCTTAAACAAAAGGTTGCCACATATGTAATATGATGGACACACCAACCTTTAAAGACAGGTCCCTTTAATGTTGTCTTATCCTCGGAAATCTTAAATATCTGCTCAGTACTTATTGCTTTCCCCTAAAATAGCTGACAAATATTTAAAATAGTTCTGCTTTAAAATTCATCTATTCTCCTAGTTATTCAAAATTATTAGAGGTTAAGCTTTTTCATGTCCAACGGCACATATTACAGTGTTATCTGGATTCACCATTATACGATGCGGGAAAATTGCTATTGTCAAATTCAATTTAAAAAAAATAGATTCGTGTTTAAAAAAACTACGAGATGTGTTTGAAACGTCTAAGATATACAATGATTGATGTATTCATTGTTGGTCTTTAACGCCACTTTTATCATTATTTTTCTATTTCATGGTGACCAGGTTTTTTTGTGTGTAGAAAGCTGGGACGCCCGGAGAGAACCACTGACCTTCGGCAAGGAAACTGTCAATCCTAGTCAATTAAGATTGGAGTCGAACCAAGCTACCACGTGTAGGGTTCGAACTCTGAGATAAGCAATGAAGCAGTAATTTTCACTAATGAAAGAAACTTGTTTCTCACTTTATCCAGTTTTCGTTTGATATATAGTTTTATTTTCTATTATTCAAGTTGAAGAAGCCAAAACGTTTTAAAAACGAAATGAAGAAAAAAAGGTAGCCAAGTGCATAGTTCTTTCAAACATATTCTTTTATCGCTGAGATGCTGTCTCGTCAGTAACAGATAGAAAACTCAGGATTACAATTCATAGAACAGACAAGGGGCAGTGGCAAATATTTCGTGTATATTATGAACACAGAGAAGATTACCCCGGCACCCTTTGCAAAAAAAAATCCTTCTTTTTCTTCTATGTGCCTTCGGACTTTATGTTTTGAACTGTAGTTTCACTTTCCATATTCGGTATTCATTCTAATGTAAGCTCCACGTGGCAAAAATCACGTGATGCAGGAATGTAGTATCTTGGAGTTAGGCTATTTCTTTCTTTTCGGGCGGGGACTCCAAGCAGACAACATGTATTTATATAACGGCACTGTAGATTTTCTTATTAAATAAAGAAAGTTCCCGGTCCGGTACATGAATACATTGGTTAGAAAGCAAGATTTTAATTTTAATTAGATTGGAAAGCCTTATTTGGGGGTTGAAATTGGAGAGCACCAAAAAAAGAAAAGGGGGGGGGGGGGTTCCACAGGGAATATTTTTATCTTATGAACTCAACATTCGAAAGTTTTTTTTTTATTTAATTAAAAGAGAGAAAAACAAATGTAAGACAAATTGTGAATGATCTTTCTTCCTTTATCACGTGAGGGAATCTCGCATATATCTGGTTTACCGTCAAACCGAGCACATGTCTTTTGGTTATTTCTGTCACTAGGTGGCTGTCTCATTGACGTTTACCCCATATTTTTTCATTGAAGCACAATGCACACGTATATGTTTTAGAACATGAAGTTAAGGTTAAAACTTTCATGTCATGAATAATAAAGTGAAAAAAAAGCAAAAAAGAGACTCAAAGAACTAAATAGAAAAAGACGAAATGATCTGATTTTCAAAAATGACCTGTTTGGTCGCTCGTAATCGATTGTCTACAAATATAGTTCCTGTCATTTGTAATGAATGTAAACTTTAATATCTGTGGGGTTTTTTTTCATATAAAATTTTATGGTTAAAATTATTAGTTATGTTATTTCTTTTATAGTGGATTTTAAGATATTTTTTATTATGCTTTAGAACATTAGGGCATTGTGGGACTATGTGTCAAAGGTGTATGATAGAGGGGGCAACTCGTTCTATAAAAGCCGTGACTGGTCGCATGTGTCTTGTGACATCATTTCATGTCTAAGCAGTCCCAAATAAGTACATTTTTGAGTATACGCCAAGACGAGCATCATATTTTCAACTTTTGTTTCATTTTGTAGACTGTGTACCTCAAATTTTTTAACTGAAAAAAAAAAAAATGTCTTCATCGGGAAATCTCCAGCTGAAACCTACACTCTTCAGTTTAGCAGGGACAATACTCTGTTTTTTTAATTTTGTCATTTTTGCGCATGGGATCGTTAAAGACACTGTCAGTGGTTCAAAGTATTGCTTGTCAAAGACATGTCTACTAAGTTAGCGAATGCTGCATTCGAATAGGGACTGTTCTATTCATTCTCAGAAATTTTGCAATCTTTTGACATAGAAATTACCCTTTTCTGTTTAAAATAGATATTCTACATTATAAGGTGTCGACTTTAAGTTAGTAATGGAACTTGAATAACTTTGAAAAGTTTAATTTGTTTTAAGCCTTAAACAAAAGGTTGCCACATATGTAATATGATGGACACACCAACCTTTAAAGACAGGTCCCTTTAATGTTGTCTTATCCTCGGAAATCTTAAATATCTGCTCAGTACTTATTGCTTTCCCCTAAAATAGCTGACAAATATTTAAAATAGTTCTGCTTTAAAATTCATCTATTCTCCTAGTTATTCAAAATTATTAGAGGTTAAGCTTTTTCATGTCCAACGGCACATATTACAGTGTTATCTGGATTCACCATTATACGATGCGGGAAAATTGCTATTGTCAAATTCAATTTAAAAAAAATAGATTCGTGTTTAAAAAAACTACGAGATGTGTTTGAAACGTCTAAGATATACAATGATTGATGTATTCATTGTTGGTCTTTAACGCCACTTTTATCATTATTTTTCTATTTCATGGTGACCAGGTTTTTTTGTGTGTAGAAAGCTGGGACGCCCGGAGAGAACCACTGACCTTCGGCAAGGAAACTGTCAATCCTAGTCAATTAAGATTGGAGTCGAACCAAGCTACCACGTGTAGGGTTCGAACTCTGAGATAAGCAATGAAGCAGTAATTTTCACTAATGAAAGAAACTTGTTTCTCACTTTATCCAGTTTTCGTTTGATATATAGTTTTATTTTCTATTATTCAAGTTGAAGAAGCCAAAACGTTTTAAAAACGAAATGAAGAAAAAAAGGTAGCCAAGTGCATAGTTCTTTCAAACATATTCTTTTATCGCTGAGATGCTGTCTCGTCAGTAACAGATAGAAAACTCAGGAATACAATTTATAGAACAGACAAGGGGCAGTGGCAAATATTTCGTGTATATTATGAACACAGAGAAGATTACCCCGGCACCCTTTGCAAAAAAAAATCCTTCTTTTTCTTCTATGTGCCTTCGGACTTTATGTTTTGAACTGTAGTTTCACTTTCCATATTCGGTATTCATTCTAATGTAAGCTCCACGTGGCAAAAATCACGTGATGCAGGAATGTAGTATCTTGGAGTTAGGCTATTTCTTTCTTTTCGGGCGGGGACTCCAAGCAGACAACATGCATTTATATAACGGCACTGTAGATTTTCTTATTAAATAAAGAAAGTTCCCGGTCCGGTACATGAATAGATTGGTTAGAAAGCAAGATTTTAATTTTAATTAGATTGGAAAGCCTTATTTGGGGGTTGAAATTGGAGAGCACCAAAAAAAGAAAAGGGGGAGTGGGGTTCCACAGGGAATATTTTTATCTTATGAACTCAACATTCGAAAGTTTTTTTTTTATTTAATTAAAAGAGAGAAAAACAAATGTAAGACAAATTGTGAATGATCTTTCTTCCTTTATCACGTGAGGGAATCTCGCATATATCTGGTTTACCGTCAAACCGAGCACATGTCTTTTGGTTATTTCTGTCACTAGGTGGCTGTCTCATTGACGTTTACCCCATATTTTTTCATTGAAGCACAATGCACACGTATATGTTTTAGAACATGAAGTTAAGGTTAAAACTTTCATGTCATGAATAATAAAGTGAAAAAAAAGCAAAAAAGAGACTCAAAGAACTAAATAGAAAAAGACGAAATGATCTGATTTTCAAAAATGACCTGTTTGGTCGCTCGTTATCGATTGTCTACAAATATAGTTCCTGTCATTTGTAATGAATGTAAACTTTAATATCTGCGGGTTTTTTTTTCATATAAAATTTTATGGTTAAAATTATTAGTTATGTTATTTCTTTTATAGTGGATTTTAAGATATTTTTTATTATGCTTTAGAACATTAGGGCATTGTGGGACTATGTGTCAAAGGTGTATGATAGAGGGGGGCAACTCGTTCTATAAAAGCCGTGACTGGTCGCATGTGTCTTGTGACATCATTTCATGTCTAAGCAGTCCCAAATAAGTACATTTTTGAGTATACGCCAAGACGAGCATCATATTTTCAACTTTTGTTTCATTTTGTAGACTGTGTACCTCAAATTTTTTAACTGAAAAAAAAAATGACTTCATCGGGAACTCTCCAGCTGAAACCTACACTCTTCAGTTTAGCAGGGACAATACTCTGTTTTTTTAATTTTGTCATTTTTGCGCATGGGATCGTTAAAGACACTGTCAGTGGTTCAAAGTATTGCTTGTCAAAGACATGTCTACTAAGTTAGCGAATGCTGCATTCGAATAGGGACTGTTCTATTCATTCTCAGAAATTTTGCAATCTTTTGACATAGAAATTACCCTTTTCTGTTTAAAATAGATATTCTACATTATAAGGTGTCGACATTAAGTTAGTAATGGAACTTGAATAACTTTGAAAAGTTTAATTTGTTTTAAGCCTTAAACAAAAGGTTGCCACATATGTAATATGATGGACACACCAACCTTTAAAGACAGGTCCCTTTAATGTTGTCTTATCCTCGGAAATCTTAAATATCTGCTCAGTACTTATTGCTTTCCCCTAAAATAGCTGACAAATATTTAAAATAGTTCTGCTTTAAAATTCATCTATTCTCCTAGTTATTCAAAATTATTAGAGGTTAAGCTTTTTCATGTCCAACGGCACATATTACAGTGTTATCTGGATTCACCATTATACGATGCGGGAAAATTGCTATTGTCAAATTCAATTTAAAAAAAATAGATTCGTGTTCAAAAAAACTACGAGATGTGTTTGAAACGTATAAGATATACAATGATTGATGTATTCATTGTTGGTCTTTAACGCCACTTTTATCATTATTTTTCTATTTCATGGTGACCAGGTTTTTTTGTGTGTAGAAAGCTGGGACGCCCGGAGAGAACCACTGACCTTCGGCAAGGAAACTGTCAATCCTAGTCAATTAAGATTGGAGTCGAACCAAGCTACCACGTGTAGGGTTCGAACTCTGAGATAAGCAATGAAGCAGTAATTTTCACTAATGAAAGAAACTTGTTTCTCACTTTATCCAGTTTTCGTTTGATATATAGTTTTATTTTCTATTATTCAAGTTGAAGAAGCCAAAACGTTTTAAAAACGAAATGAAGAAAAAAAGGTAGCCAAGTGCATAGTTCTTTCAAACATATTCTTTTATCGCTGAGATGCTGTCTCGTCAGTAACAGATAGAAAACTCAGGATTACAATTTATAGAACAGACAAGGGGCAGTGGCAAATATTTCGTGTATATTATGAACACAGAGAAGATTACCCCGGCACCCTTTGCAAAAAAAAATCCTTCTTTTTCTTCTATGTGCCTTCGGACTTTATGTTTTGAACTGTAGTTTCACTTTCCATATTCGGTATTCATTCTAATGTAAGCTCCACGTGGCAAAAATCACGTGATGCAGGAATGTAGTATCTTGGAGTTAGGCTATTTCTTTCTTTTCGGGCGGGGACTCCAAGCAGACAACATGCATTTATATAACGGCACTGTATATTTTCTTATTAAATAAAGAAAGTTCCCGGTCCGGTACATGAATAGATTGGTTAGAAAGCAAGATTTTAATTTTAATTAGATTGGAAAGCCTTATTTGGGGGTTGAAATTGGAGAGCACCAAAAAAAGAAAAGGGGGAGTGGGGTTCCACAGGGAATATTTTTATCTTATGAACTCAACATTCGAAAGTTTTTTTTTTATTTATTTAAAACAGAGAAAAACAAATGTAAGACAAATTGTGAATGATCTTTCTACCTTTATCACGTGAGGGAATCTCGCATATATCTGGTTTACCGTCAAACCGAGCACATGTCTTTTGGTTATTTCTGTCACTAGGTGGCTGTCTCATTGACGTTTACCCCATATTTTTTCATTGAAGCACAATGCACACGTATATGTTTTAGAACATGAAGTTAAGGTTAAAACTTTCATGTCATGAATAATAAAGTGAAAAAAAAAGCAAAAAAGAGACTCAAAGAACTAAATAGAAATAGACGAAATGATCTGATTTTCAAAAATGACCTGTTTGGTCGCTCGTTATCGATTGTCTACAAATATAGTTCCTGTCATTTGTAATGAATGTAAACTTTAATATCTGTGGGTTTTTTTTTCATATAAAATTTTATGGTTAAAATTATTAGTTATGTTATTTCTTTTATAGTGGATTTTAAGATATTTTTTATTATGCTTTAGAACATTAGGGCATTGTGGGACTATGTGTCAAAGGTGTATGATAGAGGGGGCAACTCGTTCTATAAAAGCCGTGACTGGTCGCATGTGTCTTGTGACATCATTTCATGTCTAAGCAGTCCCAAATAAGTACATTTTTGAGTATACGCCAAGACGAGCATCATATTTTCAACTTTTGTTTCATTTTGTAGACTGTGTACCTCAAATTTTTTAACTGAAAAAAAAAATGTCTTCATCGGGAACTCTCCAGCTGAAACCTACACTCTTCAGTTTAGCAGGGACAATACTCTGTTTTTTTAATTTTGTCATTTTTGCGCATGGGATCGTTAAAGACACTGTCAGTGGTTCAAAGTATTGCTTGTCAAAGACATGTCTACTAAGTTAGCGAATGCTGCATTCGAATAGGGACTGTTCTATTCATTCTCAGAAATTTTGCAATCTTTTGACATAGAAATTACCCTTTTCTGTTTAAAATAGATATTCTACATTATAAGGTGTCGACATTAAGTTAGTAATGGAACTTGAATAACTTTGAAAAGTTTAATTTGTTTTAAGCCTTAAACAAAAGGTTGCCACATATGTAATATGATGGACACACCAACCTTTAAAGACAGGTCCCTTTAATGTTGTCTTATCCTCGGAAATCTTAAATATCTGCTCAGTACTTATTGCTTTCCCCTAAAATAGCTGACAAATATTTAAAATAGTTCTGCTTTAAAATTCATCTATTCTCCTAGTTATTCAAAATTATTAGAGGTTAAGCTTTTTCATGTCCAACGGCACATATTACAGTGTTATCTGGATTCACCATTATACGATGCGGGAAAATTGCTATTGTCAAATTCAATTTAAAAAAAATAGATTCGTGTTTAAAAAAACTACGAGATGTGTTTGAAACGTCTAAGATATACAATGATTGATGTATTCATTGTTGGTCTTTAACGCCACTTTTATCATTATTTTTCTATTTCATGGTGACCAGGTTTTTTTGTGTGTAGAAAGCTGGGACGCCCGGAGAGAACCACTGACCTTCGGCAAGGAAACTGTCAATCCTAGTCAATTAAGATTGGAGTCGAACCAAGCTACCACGTGTAGGGTTCGAACTCTGAGATAAGCAATGAAGCAGTAATTTTCACTAATGAAAGAAACTTGTTTCTCACTTTATCCAGTTTTCGTTTGATATATAGTTTTATTTTCTATTATTCAAGTTGAAGAAGCCAAAACGTTTTAAAAACGAAATGAAGAAAAAAAGGTAGCCAAGTGCATAGTTCTTTCAAACATATTCTTTTATCGCTGAGATGCTGTCTCGTCAGTAACAGATAGAAAACTCAGGATTACAATTTATAGAACAGACAAGGGGCAGTGGCAAATATTTCGTGTATATTATGAACACAGAGAAGATTACCCCGGCACCCTTTGCAAAAAAAAATCCTTCTTTTTCTTCTATGTGCCTTCGGACTTTATGTTTTGAACTGTAGTTTCACTTTCCATATTCGGTATTCATTCTAATGTAAGCTCCACGTGGCAAAAATCACGTGATGCAGGAATGTAGTATCTTGGAGTTAGGCTATTTCTTTCTTTTCGGGCGGGGACTCCAAGCAGACAACATGCATTTATATAACGGCACTGTAGATTTTCTTATTAAATAAAGAAAGTTCCCGGTCCGGTACATGAATAGATTGGTTAGAAAGCAAGATTTTAATTTTAATTAGATTGGAAAGCCTTATTTGGGGGTTGAAATTGGAGAGCACCAAAAAAAGAAAAGGGGGAGTGGGGTTCCACAGGGAATATTTTTATCTTATGAACTCAACATTCGAAAGTTTTTTTTTTATTTAATTAAAAGAGAGAAAAACAAATGTAAGACAAATTGTGAATGATCTTTCTTCCTTTATCACGTGAGGGAATCTCGCATATATCTGGTTTACCGTCAAACCGAGCACATGTCTTTTGGTTATTTCTGTCACTAGGTGGCTGTCTCATTGACGTTTACCCCATATTTTTTCATTGAAGCACAATGCACACGTATATGTTTTAGAACATGAAGTTAAGGTTAAAACTTTCATGTCATGAATAATAAAGTGAAAAAAAAGCAAAAAAGAGACTCAAAGAACTAAATAGAAAAAGACGAAATGATCTGATTTTCAAAAATGACCTGTTTGGTCGCTCGTAATCGATTGTCTACAAATATAGTTCCTGTCATTTGTAATGAATGTAAACTTTAATATCTGTGGGTTTTTTTTTCATATAAAATTTTATGGTTAAAATTATTAGTTATGTTATTTCTTTTATAGTGGATTCTAAGATATTTTTTATTATGCTTTAGAACATTATGGCATTGTGGGACTATGTGTCAAAGGTGTATGATAGAGGGGGCAACTCGTTCTATAAAAGCCGTGACTGGTCGCATGTGTCTTGTGACATCATTTCATGTCTAAGCAGTCCCAAATAAGTACATTTTTGAGTATACGCCAAGACGAGCATCATATTTTCAACTTTTGTTTCATTTTGTAGACTGTGTACCTCAAATTTTTTAACTGAAAAAAAAAATGTCTTCATCGGGAACTCTCCAGCTGAAACCTACACTCTTCAGTTTAGCAGGGACAATACTCTGTTTTTTTAATTTTGTCATTTTTGCGCATGGGATCGTTAAAGACACTGTCAGTGGTTCAAAGTATTGCTTGTCAAAGACATGTCTACTAAGTTAGCGAATGCTGCATTCGAATAGGGACTGTTCTATTCATTCTCAGAAATTTTGCAATCTTTTGACATAGAAATTACCCTTTTCTGTTTAAAATAGATATTCTACATTATAAGGTGTCGACATTAAGTTAGTAATGGAACTTGAATAACTTTGAAAAGTTTAATTTGTTTTAAGCCTTAAACAAAAGGTTGCCACATATGTAATATGATGGACACACCAACCTTTAAAGACAGGTCCCTTTAATGTTGTCTTATCCTCGGAAATCTTAAATATCTGCTCAGTACTTATTGCTTTCCCCTAAAATAGCTGACAAATATTTAAAATAGTTCTGCTTTAAAATTCATCTATTCTCCTAGTTATTCAAAATTATTAGAGGTTAAGCTTTTTCATGTCCAACGGCACATATTACAGTGTTATCTGGATTCACCATTATACGATGCGGGAAAATTGCTATTGTCAAATTCAATTTAAAAAAAATAGATTCGTGTTTAAAAAAACTACGAGATGTGTTTGAAACGTCTAAGATATACAATGATTGATGTATTCATTGTTGGTCTTTAACGCCACTTTTATCATTATTTTTCTATTTCATGGTGACCAGGTTTTTTTGTGTGTAGAAAGCTGGGACGCCCGGAGAGAACCACTGACCTTCGGCAAGGAAACTGTCAATCCTAGTCAATTAAGATTGGAGTCGAACCAAGCTACCACGTGTAGGGTTCGAACTCTGAGATAAGCAATGAAGCAGTAATTTTCACTAATGAAAGAAACTTGTTTCTCACTTTATCCAGTTTTCGTTTGATATATAGTTTTATTTTCTATTATTCGAGTTGAAGAAGCCAAAACGTTTTAAAAACGAAATGAAGAAAAAAAGGTAGCCAAGTGCATAGTTCTTTCAAACATATTCTTTTATCGCTGAGATGCTGTCTCGTCAGTAACAGATAGAAAACTCAGGATTACAATTTATAGAACAGACAAGGGGCAGTGGCAAATATTTCGTGTATATTATGAACACAGAGAAGATTACCCCGGCACCCTTTGCAAAAAAAAAATCCTTCTTTTTCTTCTATGTGCCTTCGGACTTTATGTTTTGAACTGTAGTTTCACTTTCCATATTCGGTATTCATTCTAATGTAAGCTCCACGTGGCAAAAATCACGTGATGCAGGAATGTAGTATCTTGGAGTTAGGCTATTTCTTTCTTTTCGGGCGGAGACTCCAAGCAGACAACATGCATTTATATAACGGCACTGTAGATTTTCTTATTAAATAAAGAAAGTTCCCGGTCCGGTACATGAATAGATTGGTTAGAAAGCAAGATTTTAATTTTAATTAGATTGGAAAGCCTTATTTCGGGGTTGAAATTGGAGAGCCCAAAAAAAAGAAAAGGGGGGGGGGGGGGGGGGGGTTCCACAGGGAATATTTTTATCTTATGAACTCAACATGCGAAAGTTTTTTTTTTATTTAATTAAAAGAGAGAAAAACAAATGTAAGACAAATTGTGAATGATCTTTCTTCCTTTATCACGTGAGGGAATCTCGCATATATCTGGTTTACCGTCAAACCGAGCACATGTCTTTTGGTTATTTCTGTCACTAGGTGGCTGTATCATTGACGTTTACCCCATATTTTTTCATTGAAGCACAATGCACACGTATATGTTTTAGAACATGAAGTTAAGGTTAAAACTTTCATGTCATGAATAATAAAGTGAAAAAAAAGCAAAAAAGAGACTCAAAGAACTAAATAGAAAAAGACGAAATGATCTGATTTTCAAAAATGACCTGTTTGGTCGCTCGTAATCGATTGTCTACAAATATAGTTCCTGTCATTTGTAATGAATGTAAACTTTAATATCTGTGGGTTTTTTTTTCATATAAAATTTTATGGTTAAAATTATTAGTTATGTTATTTCTTTTATAGTGGATTTTAAGATATTTTTTATTATGCTTTAGAACATTAGGGCATTGTGGGACTATGTGTCAAAGGTGTATGATAGAGGGGGCAACTCGTTCTATAAAAGCCGTGACTGGTCGCATGTGTCTTGTGACATCATTTCATGTCTAAGCAGTCCCAAATAAGTACATTTTTGAGTATACGCCAAGACGAGCATCATATTTTCAACTTTTGTTTCATTTTGTAGACTGTGTACCTCAAATTTTTTAACTGAAAAAAAAAATGTCTTCATCGGGAACTCTCCAGCTGAAACCTACACTCTTCAGTTTAGCAGGGACAATACTCTGTTTTTTTAATTTTGTCATTTTTGCGCATGGGATCGTTAAAGACACTGTCAGTGGTTCAAAGTATTGCTTGTCAAAGACATGTCTACTAAGTTAGCGAATGCTGCATTCGAATAGGGACTGTTCTATTCATTCTCAGAAATTTTGCAATCTTTTGACATAGAAATTACCCTTTTCTGTTTAAAATAGATATTCTACATTATAAGGTGTCGACATTAAGTTAGTAATGGAACTTGAATAACTTTGAAAAGTTTAATTTGTTTTAAGCCTTAAACAAAAGGTTGCCACATATGTAATATGATGGACACACCAACCTTTAAAGACAGGTCCCTTTAATGTTGTCTTATCCTCGGAAATCTTAAACATCTGCTCAGTACTTATTGCTTTCCCCTAAAATAGCTGACAAATATTTAAAATAGTTCTGCTTTAAAATTCATCTATTCTCCTAGTTATTCAAAATTATTAGAGGTTAAGCTTTTTCATGTCCAACGGCACATATTACAGTGTTATCTGGATTCACCATTATACGATGCGGGAAAATTGCTATTGTCAAATTCAATTTAAAAAAAAATAGATTCGTGTTTAAAAAAACTACGAGATGTGTTTGAAACGTCTAAGATATACAATGATTGATGTATTCATTGTTGGTCTTTAACGCCACTTTTATCATTATTTTTCTATTTCATGGTGACCAGGTTTTTTTGTGTGTAGAAAGCTGGGACGCCCGGAGAGAACCACTGACCTTCGGCAAGGAAACTGTCAATCCTAGTCAATTAAGATTGGAGTCGAACCAAGCTACCACGTGTAGGGTTCGAACTCTGAGATAAGCAATGAAGCAGTAATTTTCACTAATGAAAGAAACTTGTTTCTCACTTTATCCAGTTTTCGTTTGATATATAGTTTTATTTTCTATTATTCAAGTTGAAGAAGCCAAAACGTTTTAAAAACGAAATGAAGAAAAAAAGGTAGCCAAGTGCATAGTTCTTTCAAACATATTCTTTTATCGCTGAGATGCTGTCTCGTCAGTAACAGATAGAAAACTCAGGATTACAATTTATAGAACAGACAAGGGGCAGTGGCAAATATTTCGTGTATTTTATGAACACAGAGAAGATTACCCCGGCACCCTTTGCAAAAAAAAATCCTTCTTTTTCTTCTATGTGCCTTCGGACTTTATGTTTTGAACTGTAGTTTCACTTTCCATATTCGGTATTCATTCTAATGTAAGCTCCACGTGGCAAAAATCACGTGATGCAGGAATGTAGTATCTTGGAGTTAGGCTATTTCTTTCTTTTCGGGCGGGGACTCCAAGCAGACAACATGCATTTATATAACGGCACTGTAGATTTTCTTATTAAATAAAGAAAGTTCCCGGTCCGGTACATGAATAGATTGGTTAGAAAGCAAGATTTTAATTTTAATTAGATTGGAAAGCCTTATTTGGGGGTTGAAATTGGAGAGAATGAAGCAGTAATTTTCACTAATGAAAAAAACTTGTTTCTCACTTTATCCAGTTTTCGTTTGATATATAGTTTTATTTTCTATTATTCAAGTTGAAGAAGCCAAAACGTTTTAAAAACGAAATGAAGAAAAAAAGGTAGCCAAGTGCATAGTTCTTTCAAACATATTCTTTTATCGCTGAGATGCTGTCTCGTCAGTAACAGATAGAAAACTCAGGATTACAATTTATAGAACAGACAAGGGGCAGTGGCAAATATTTCGTGTATATTATGAACACAGAGAAGATTACCCCGGCACCCTTTGCAAAAAAAAATCCTTCTTTTTCTTCTATGTGCCTTCGGACTTTATGTTTTGAACTGTAGTTTCACTTTCCATATTCGGTATTCATTCTAATGTAAGCTCCACGTGGCAAAAATCACGTGATGCAGGAATGTAGTATCTTGGAGTTAGGCTATTTCTTTCTTATCGGGCGGGGACTCCAAGCAGACAACATGCATTTATATAACGGCACTGTAGATTTTCTTATTAAATAAAGAAAGTTCCCGGTCCGGTACATGAATAGATTGGTTAGAAAGCAAGATTTTAATTTTAATTAGATTGGAAAGCCTTATTTGGGGGTTGAAATTGGAGAGCACCAAAAAAAGAAAAGGGGGGGGGGGTTCCACAGGGAACATTTTTATCTTATGAACTCAACATTCGAAAGTTTTTTTTTTATTTAATTAAAAGAGAGAAAAACAAATGTAAGACAAATTGTGAATGATCTTTCTTCCTTTATCACGTGAGGGAATCTCGCATATATCTGGTTTACCGTCAAACCGAGCACATGTCTTTTGGTTATTTCTGTCACTAGGTGGCTGTCTCATTGACGTTTACCCCATATTTTTTCATTGAAGCACAATGCACACGTATAGTTTTAGAACATGAAGTTAAGGTTAAAACTTTCATGTCATGAATGATAAAGTGAAAAAAAAGCAAAAAAGAGACTCAAAGAACTAAATAGAAAAAGACGAAATGATCTGATTTTCAAAAATGACCTGTTTGGTCGCTCGTAATCGATTGTCTACAAATATAGTTCCTGTCATTTGTAATGAATGTAAACTTTAATATCTGTGGGTTTTTTTTTCATATAAAATTTTATGGTTAAAATTATTAGTTATGTTATTTCTTTTATAGTGGATTTTAAGATATTTTTTATTATGCTTTAGAACATTAGGGCATTGTGGGACTATGTGTCAAAGGTGTATGATAGAGGGGGCAACTCGTTCTATAAAAGCCGTGACTGGTCGCATGTGTCTTGTGACATCATTTCATGTCTAAGCAGTCCCAAATAAGTACATTGTAGAGTATACGCCAAGACGAGCATCATATTTTCAACTTTTGTTTCATTTTGTAGACTGTGTACCTCAAATTTTTTAACTGAAAAAAAAAAATGTCTTCATCAGGAACTCTCCAGCTGAAACCTACACTCTTCAGTTTAGCAGGGACAATACTCTGTTTTTTTAATTTTGTCATTTTTGCGCATGGGATCGTTAAAGACACTGTCAGTGGTTCAAAGTATTGCTTGTCAAAGACATGTCTACTAAGTAAGCGAATGCTGCATTCGAATAGGGACTTTTCTATTCATTCTCAGAGATTTTGCAATCTTTTGACATAGAAATTACCCTTTTCTGTTTAAAATAGATATTCCACATTATAAGGTGTCGACATTAAGTTAGTAATGGAACTTGAATAACTTTGAAAAGTTTAATTTGTTTTAAGCCTTAAGCAAAAGGTTGCCACATATGTAATATGATGGACACACCAACCTTTAAAGACAGGTCCCTTTAATGTTGTCTTATCCTCGGAAATCTTAAATATCTGCTCAGTACTTATTGCTTTCCCCTAAAATAGCTGACAAATATTTAAAATAGTTCTGCTTTAAAATTCATCTATTCTCCTAGTTATTCAAAATTATTAGAGGTTAAGCTTTTTCATGTCCAACGGCACATATTACAGTGTTATCTGGATTCACCATTATACGATGCGGGAAAATTGCTATTGTCAAATTCAATTTAAAAAAAATAGATTCGTGTTTAAAAAAACTACGAGATGTGTTTGAAACGTCTAAGATATACAATGATTGATGTATTCATTGTTGGTCTTTAACGCCACTTTTATCATTATTTTTCTATTTCATGGTGACCAGGTTTTTTTGTGTGTAGAAAGCTGGGACGCCCGGAGAGAACCACTGACCTTCGGCAAGGAAACTGTCAATCCTAGTCAATTAAGATTGGAGTCGAACCAAGCTACCACGTGTAGGGTTCGAACTCTGAGATAAGCAATGAAGCAGTAATTTTCACTAATGAAAGAAACTTGTTTCTCACTTTATCCAGTTTTCGTTTGATATATAGTTTTATTTTCTATTATTCAAGTTGAAGAAGCCAAAACGTTTTAAGAACGAAATGAAGAAAAAAAGGTAGCCAAGTGCATAGTTCTTTCAAACATATTCTTTTATCGCTGAGATGCTGTCTCGTCAGTAACAGATAGAAAACTCAGGATTACAATTTATAGAACAGACAAGGGGCAGTGGCAAATATTTCGTGTATATTATGAACACAGAGAAGATTACCCCGGCACCCTTTGCAAAAAAAAATCCTTCTTTTTCTTCTATGTGCCTTCGGACTTTATGTTTTGAACTGTAGTTTCACTTTCCATATTCGGTATTCATTCTAATGTAAGCTCCACGTGGCAAAAATCACGTGATGCAGGAATGTAGTATCTTGGAGTTAGGCTATTTCTTTCTTTTCGGGCGGGGACTCCAAGCAGACAACATGCATTTATATAACGGCACTGTAGATTTTCTTATTAAATAAAGAAAGTTCCCGGTCCGGTACATGAATAGATTGGTTAGAAAGCAAGATTTTAATTTTAATTAGATTGGAAAGCCTTATTTGGGGGTTGAAATTGGAGAGCACCAAAAAAAGAAAAGGGGGGGGGGGGGTTCCACAGGGAATATTTTTATCTTATGAACTCAACATTCGAAAGTTTTTTTTTTATTTAATTAAAAGAGAGAAAAACAAATGTAAGACAAATTGTGAATGATCTTTCTTCCTTTATCACGTGAGGGAATCTCGCATATATCTGGTTTACCGTCAAACCGAGCACATGTCTTTTGGTTATTTCTGTCACTAGGTGGCTGTCTCATTGAAGTTTACCCCATATTTTTTCATTGAAGCACAATGCACACGTATATGTTTTAGAACATGAAGTTAAGGTTAAAACTTTCATGTCATGAATAATAAAGTGAAAAAAAAGCAAAAAAGAGACTCAAAGAACTAAATAGAAAAAGACGAAATGATCTGATTTTCAAAAATGACCTGTTTGGTCGCTCGTAATCGATTGTCTACAAATATAGTTCCTCTCATTTGTAAAGAATGTAAACTTTAATATCTGTGGGGTTTTTTTTCATATAAAATTTTATGGTTAAAATTATTAGTTATGTTATTTCTTTTATAGTGGATTTTAAGATATTTTTTATTATGCTTTAGAACATTAGGGCATTGTGGGACTATGTGTCAAAGGTGTATGATAGAGGGGGCAACTCGTTCTATAAAAGCCGTGACTGGTCGCATGTGTCTTGTGACATCATTTTATGTCTAAGCAGTCCCAAATAAGTACATTTTTGAGTATACGCCAAGACGAGCATCATATTTTCAACTTTTGTTTCATTTTGTAGACTGTGTACCTCAAATTTTTTAACTGAAAAAAAAAAATGTCTTCATCGGGAACTCTCCAGCTGAAACCTACACTCTTCAGTTTAGCAGGGACAATACTCTGTTTTTTTAATTTTGTCATTTTTGCGCATGGGATCGTTAAAGACACTGTCAGTGGTTCAAAGTATTGCTTGTCAAAGACATGTCTACTAAGTAAGCGAATGCTGCATTCGAATAGGGACTTTTCTATTCATTCTCAGAGATTTTGCAATCTTTTGACATAGAAATTACCCTTTTCTGTTTAAAATAGATATTCCACATTATAAGGTGTCGACATTAAGTTAGTAATGGAACTTGAATAACTTTGAAAAGTTTAATTTGTTTTAAGCCTTAAGCAAAAGGTTGCCACATATGTAATATGATGGACACACCAACCTTTAAAGACAGGTCCCTTTAATGTTGTCTTATCCTCGGAAATCTTAAATATCTGCTCAGTACTTATTGCTTTCCCCTAAAATAGCTGACAAATATTTAAAATAGTTCTGCTTTAAAATTCATCTATTCTCCTAGTTATTCAAAATTATTAGAGGTTAAGCTTTTTCATGTCCAACGGCACATATTACAGTGTTATCTGGATTCACCATTATACGATGCGGGAAAATTGCTATTGTCAAATTCAATTTAAAAAAAATAGATTCGTGTTTAAAAAAACTACGAGATGTGTTTGAAACGTCTAAGATATACAATGATTGATGTATTCATTGTTGGTCTTTAACGCCACTTTTATCATTATTTTTCTATTTCATGGTGACCAGGTTTTTTTGTGTGTAGAAAGCTGGGACGCCCGGAGAGAACCACTGACCTTCGGCAAGGAAACTGTCAATCCTAGTCAATTAAGATTGGAGTCGAACCAAGCTACCACGTGTAGGGTTCGAACTCTGAGATAAGCAATGAAGCAGTAATTTTCACTAATGAAAGAAACTTGTTTCTCACTTTATCCAGTTTTCGTTTGATATATAGTTTTATTTTCTATTATTCAAGTTGAAGAAGCCAAAACGTTTTAAAAACGAAATGAAGAAAAAAAGGTAGCCAAGTGCATAGTTCTTTCAAACATATTCTTTTATCGCTGAGATGCTGTCTCGTCAGTAACAGATAGAAAACTCAGGATTACAATTTATAGAACAGACAAGGGGCAGTGGCAAATATTTCGTGTATATTATGAACACAGAGAAGATTACCCCGGCACCCTTTGCAAAAAAAATCCTTCTTTTTCTTCTATGTGCCTTCGGACTTTATGTTTTGAACTGTAGTTTCACTTTCCATATTCGGTATTCATTCTAATGTAAGCTCCACGTGGCAAAAATCACGTGATGCAGGAATGTAGTATCTTGGAGTTAGGCTATTTCTTTCTTTTCGGGTGGGGACTCCAAGCAGACAACATGCATTTATATAACGGCACTGTAGATTTTCTTATTAAATAAAGAAAGTTCCCGGTCCGGTACATGAATAGATTGGTTAGAAAGCAAGATTTTAATTTTAATTAGATTGGAAAGCCTTATTTGGGGGTTGAAATTGGAGAGCACCAAAAAAAGAAAAGGGGGGGGGGTTCCACAGGGAATATTTTTATCTTATGAACTCAACATTCGAAAGTTTTTTTTTTATTTAATTAAAAGAGAGAAAAACAAATGTAAGACAAATTGTGAATGATCTTTCTTCCTTTATCACGTGAGGGAATCTCGCATATATCTGGTTTACCGTCAAACCGAGCACATGTCTTTTGGTTATTTCTGTCACTAGGTGGCTGTCTCATTGACGTTTACCCCATATTTTTTCATTGAAGCACAATGCACACGTATATGTTTTAGAACATGAAGTTAAGGTTAAAACTTTCATGTCATGAATAATAAAGTGAAAAAAAAGCAAAAAAGAGACTCAAAGAACTAAATAGAAAAAGACGAAATGATCTGATTTTCAAAAATGACCTGTTTGGTCGCTCGTAATCGATTGTCTACAAATATAGTTCCTGTCATTTGTAATGAATGTAAACTTTAATATCTGTGGGTTTTTTTTTTCATATAAAATTTTATGGTTAAAATTATTAGTTATGTTATTTCTTTTATAGTGGATTTTAAGATATTTTTTATTATGCTTTAGAACATTAGGGCATTGTGGGACTATTTGTCAAAGGTGTATGATAGAGGGGGCAACTCGTTCTATAAAAGCCGTGACTGGTCGCATGTGTCTTGTGACATCATTTCATGTCTAAGCAGTCCCAAATAAGTACATTTTTGAGTATACGCCAAGACGAGCATCATATTTTCAACTTTTGTTTCATTTTGTAGACTGTGTACCTCAAATTTTTTAACTGAAAAAAAAAATGTCTTCATCGGGAACTCTCCAGCTGAAACCTACACTCTTCAGTTTAGCAGGGACAATACTCTGTTTTTTTAATTTTGTCATTTTTGCGCATGGGATCGTTAAAGACACTGTCAGTGGTTTAAAGTATTGCTTGTCAAAGACATGTCTACTAAGTAAGCGAATGCTGCATTCGAATAGGGACCGTTCTATTCATTCTCAGAAATTTTGCAATCTTTTGACATAGAAATTACCCTTTTCTGTTTAAAATAGATATTCTACATTATAAGGTGTCGACATTAAGTTAGTAATGGAACTTGAATAACTTTGAAAAGTTTAATTTGTTTTAAGCCTTAAACAAAAGGTTGCCACATATGTAATATGATGGACACACCAACCTTTAAAGACAGGTCCCTTTAATGTTGTCTTATCCTCGGAAATCTTAAATATCTGCTCAGTACTTATTGCTTTCCCCTAAAATAGCTGACAAATATTTAAAATAGTTCTGCTTTAAAATTCATCTATTCTCCTAGTTATTCAAAATTATTAGAGGTTAAGCTTTTTCATGTCCAACGGCACATATTACAGTGTTATCTGGATTCACCATTATACGATGCGGGAAAATTGCTATTGTCAAATTCAATTTAAAAAAAATAGATTCGTGTTTAAAAAAACTACGAGATGTGTTTGAAACGTCTAAGATATACAATGATTGATGTATTCATTGTTGGTCTTTAACGCCACTTTTATCATTATTTTTCTATTTCATGGTGACCAGGTTTTTTTGTGTGTAGAAAGCTGGGACGCCCGGAGAGAACCACTGACCTTCGGCAAGGAAACTATCAATCCTAGTCAATTAAGATTGGAGTCGAACCAAGCTACCACGTGTAGGGTTCGAACTCTGAGATAAGCAATGAAGCAGTAATTTTCACTAATGAAAGAAACTTGTTTCTCACTTTATCCAGTTTTCGTTTGATATATAGTTTTATTTTCTATTATTCAAGTTGAAGAAGCCAAAACGTTTTAAAAACGAAATGAAGAAAAAAAGGTAGCCAAGTGCATAGTTCTTTCAAACATATTCTTTTATCGCTGAGATGCTGTCTCGTCAGTAACAGATAGAAAACTCAGGATTACAATTTATAGAACAGACAAGGGGCAGTGGCAAATATTTCGTGTATATTATGAACACAGAGAAGATTACCCCGGCACCCTTTGCAAAAAAAAATCCTTCTTTTTCTTCTATGTGCCTTCGGACTTTATGTTTTGAACTGTAGTTTCACTTTCCATATTCGGTATTCATTCTAATGTAAGCTCCACGTGGCAAAAATCACGTGATGCAGGAATGTAGTATCTTGGAGTTAGGCTATTTCTTTCTTTTCGGGCGGGGACTCCAAGCAGACAACATGCATTTATATAACGGCACTGTAGATTTTCTTATTAAATAAAGAAAGTTCCCGGTCCGGTACATGAATAGATTGGTTAGAAAGCAAGATTTTAATTTTAATTAGATTGGAAAGCCTTATTTGGGGGTTGAAATTGGAGAGCACCAAAAAAAGAAAAGGGGGGGGGGGGGTTCCACAGGGAATATTTTTATCTTATGAACTCAACATTCGAAAGTTTTTTTTTTATTTAATTAAAAGAGAGAAAAACTAATGTAAGACAAATTGTGAATGATCTTTCTTCCTTTATCACGTGAGGGAATCTCGCATATATCTGGTTTACCGTCAAACCGAGCACATGTCTTTTGGTTATTTCTGTCACTAGGTGGCTGTCTCATTGACGTTTACCCCATATTTTTTCATTGAAGCACAATGCACACGTATATGTTTTAGAACATGAAGTTAAGGTTAAAACTTTCATGTCATGAATAATAAAGTGAAAAAAAAGCAAAAAAGAGACTCAAAGAACTAAATAGAAAAAGACGAAATGATCTGATTTTCAAAAATGACCTGTTTGGTCGCTCGTAATCGATTGTCTACAAATATAGTTCCTGTCATTTGTAATGAATGTAAACTTTAATATCTGTGGGTTTTTTTTTCATATAAAATTTTATGGTTAAAATTATTAGTTATGTTATTTCTTTTATAGTGGATTTTAAGATATTTTTTATTATGCTTTAGAACATTAGGGCATTGTGGGACTATGTGTCAATAAAGGTGTATGATAGAGGGGGCAACTCGTTCTATAAAAGCCGTGACTGGTCGCATGTGTCTTGTGACATCATTTCATGTCTAAGCAGTCCCAAATAAGTACATTTTTGAGTATACGCCAAGACGAGCATCATATTTTCAACTTTTGTTTCATTTTGTAGACTGTGTACCTCAAATTTTTTAACTGAAAAAAAAAATGTCTTCATCGGGAACTCTCCAGCTGAAACCTACACTCTTCAGTTTAGCAGGGACAATACTCTGTTTTTTTAATTTTGTCATTTTTGCGCATGGGATCGTTAAAGACACTGTCAGTGGTTCAAAGTATTGCTTGTCAAAGACATGTCTACTAAGTTAGCGAATGCTGCATTCGAATAGGGACTGTTCTATTCATTCTCAGAAATTTTGCAATCTTTTGACATAGAAATTACCCTTTTCTGTTTAAAATAGATATTCTACATTATAAGGTGTCGACATTAAGTTAGTAATGGAACTTGAATAACTTTGAAAAGTTTAATTTGTTTTAAGCCTTAAACAAAAGGTTGCCACATATGTAATATGATGGACACACCAACCTTTAAAGACAGGTCCCTTTAATGTTGTCTTATCCTCGGAAATCTTAAATATCTGCTCAGTACTTATTGCTTTCCCCTGAAATAGCTGACAAATATTTAAAATAGTTCTGCTTTAAAATTCATCTATTCTCCTAGTTATTCAAAATTATTAGAGGTTAAGCTTTTTCATGTCCAACGGCACATATTACAGTGTTATCTGGATTCACCATTATACGATGCGGGAAAATTGCTATTGTCAAATTCAATTTAAAAAAAATAGATTCGTGTTTAAAAAAACTACGAGATGTGTTTGAAACGTCTAAGATATACAATGATTGATGTATTCATTGTTGGTCTTTAACGCCACTTTTATCATTATTTTTCTATTTCATGGTGACCAGGTTTTTTTGTGTGTAGAAAGCTGGGACGCCCGGAAAGAACCACTGACCTTCGGCAAGGAAACTGTCAATCCTAGTCAATTAAGATTGGAGTCGAACCAAGCTACCACGTGTAGGGTTCGAACTCTGAGATAAGCAATGAAGCAGTAATTTTCACTAATGAAAGAAACTTGTTTCTCACTTTATCCAGTTTTCGTTTGATATATAGTTTTATTTTCTATTATTCAAGTTGAAGAAGCCAAAACGTTTTAAAAACGAAATGAAGAAAAAAAGGTAGCCAAGTGCATAGTTCTTTCAAACATATTCTTTTATCGCTGAGATGCTGTCTCGTCAGTAACAGATAGAAAACTCAGGATTACAATTTATAGAACAGACAAGGGGCAGTGGCAAATATTTCGTGTATATTATGAACACAGAGAAGATTACCCCGGCACCCTTTGCAAAAAAAAATCCTTCTTTTTCTTCTATGTGCCTTCGGACTTTATGTTTTGAACTGTAGTTTCACTTTCCATATTCGGTATTCATTCTAATGTAAGCTCCACGTGGCAAAAATCACGTGATGCAGGAATGTAGTATCTTGGAGTTAGGCTATTTCTTTCTTTTCGGGCGGGGACTCCAAGCAGACAACATGCATTTATATAACGGCACTGTAGATTTTCTTATTGAATAAAGAAAGTTCCCGGTCCGGTACATGAATAGATTGGTTAGAAAGCAAGATTTTAATTTTAATTAGATTGGAAAGCCTTATTTGGGGGTTGAAATTGGAGAGCACCAAAAAAAGAAAAGGGGGGGGGGGGTTCCACAGGGAATATTTTTATCTTATGAACTCAACATTCGAAAGTTTTTTTTTTATTTAATTAAAAGAGAGAAAAACAAATGTAAGACAAATTGTGAATGATCTTTCTTCCTTTATCACGTGAGGGAATCTCGCATATATCTGGTTTACCGTCAAACCGAGCACATGTCTTTTGGTTATTTCTGTCACTAGGTGGCTGTCTCATTGACGTTTACCCCATATTTTTTCATTGAAGCACAATGCACACGTATATGTTTTAGAACATGAAGTTAAGGTTAAAACTTTCATGTCATGAATAATAAAGTGAAAAAAAAGCAAAAAAGAGACTCAAAGAACTAAATAGAAAAAGACGAAATGATCTGATTTTCAAAAATGACCTGTTTGGTCGCTCGTAATCGATTGTCTACAAATATAGTTCCTCTCATTTGTAATGAATGTAAACTTTAATATCTGTGGGGTTTTTTTTCATATAAAATTTTATGGTTAAAATTATAAGTTATGTTATTTCTTTTATAGTGGATTTTAAGATATTTTTTATTATGCTTTAGAACATTAGGGCATTGTGGGACTATGTGTCAAAGGTGTATGATAGAGGGGGCAACTCGTTCTATAAAAGCCGTGACTGGTCGCATGTGTCTTGTGACATCATTTCATGTCTAAGCAGTCCCAAATAAGTACATTTTTGAGTATACGCCAAGACGAGCATCATATTTTCAACTTTTGTTTCATTTTGTAGACTGTGTACCTCAAATTTTTTAACTGAAAAAAAAATGTCTTCATCGGGAACTCTCCAGCTGAAACCTACACTCTTCAGTTTAGCAGGGACAATACTCTGTTTTTTTAATTTTGTCATTTTTGCGCATGGGATCGTTAAAGACACTGTCAGTGGTTCAAAGTATTGCTTGTCAAAGACATGTCTACTAAGTTAGCGAATGCTGCATTCGAATAGGGACTGTTCTATTCATTCTCAGAAATTTTGCAATCTTTTGACATAGAAATTACCCTTTTCTGTTTAAAATAGATATTCTACATTATAAGGTGTCGACATTAAGTTAGTAATGGAACTTGAATAACTTTGAAAAGTTTAATTTGTTTTAAGCCTTAAACAAAAGGTTGCCACATATGTAATATGATGGACACACCAACCTTTAAAGACAGGTCCCTTTAATGTTGTCTTATCCTCGGAAATCTTAAATATCTGCTCAGTACTTATTGCTTTCCCCTGAAATAGCTGACAAATATTTAAAATAGTTCTGCTTTAAAATTCATCTATTCTCCTAGTTATTCAAAATTATTAGAGGTTAAGCTTTTTCATGTCCAACGGCACATATTACAGTGTTATCTGGATTCACCATTATACGATGCGGGAAAATTGCTATTGTCAAATTCAATTTAAAAAAAATAGATTCGTGTTTAAAAAAACTACGAGATGTGTTTGAAACGTCTAAGATATACAATGATTGATGTATTCATTGTTGGTCTTTAACGCCACTTTTATCATTATTTTTCTATTTCATGGTGACCAGGTTTTTTTGTGTGTAGAAAGCTGGGACGCCCGGAGAGAACCACTGACCTTCGGCAAGGAAACTGTCAATCCTAGTCAATTAAGATTGGAGTCGAACCAAGCTACCACGTGTAGGGTTCGAACTCTGAGATAAGCAATGAAGCAGTAATTTTCACTAATGAAAGAAACTTGTTTCTCACTTTATCCAGTTTTCGTTTGTTATATAGTTTTATTTTCTATTATTCAAGTTGAAGAAGCCAAAACGTTTTAAAAACGAAATGAAGAAAAAAAGGTAGCCAAGTGCATAGTTCTTTCAAACATATTCTTTTATCGCTGAGATGCTGTCTCGTCAGTAACAGATAGAAAACTCAGGATTACAATTTATAGAACAGACAAGGGGCAGTGGCAAATATTTCGTGTATATTATGAACACAGAGAAGATTACCCCGGCACCCTTTGCAAAAAAAAATCCTTCTTTTTCTTCTATGTGCCTTCGGACTTTATGTTTTGAACTGTAGTTTCACTTTCCATATTCGGTATTCATTCTAATGTAAGCTCCACGTGGCAAAAATCACGTGATGCAGGAATGTAGTATCTTGGAGTTAGGCTATTTCTTTCTTTTCGGGCGGGGACTCCAAGCAGACAACATGCATTTATATAACGGCACTGTAGATTTTCTTATTAAATAAAGAAAGTTCCCGGTCCGGTACATGAATAGATTGGTTAGAAAGCAAGATTTTAATTTTAATTAGATTGGAAAGCCTTATTTGGGGGTTGAAATTGGAGAGCACCAAAAAAAGAAAAGGGGGGGGGGGGGGGGGGGGGGGGGGGTTCCACAGGGAATATTTTTATCTTATGAACTCAACATTCGAAAGTTTTTTTTTTATTTAATTAAAAGAGAGAAAAACTAATGTAAGACAAATTGTGAATGATCTTTCTTCCTTTATCACGTGAGGGAATCTCGCATATATCTAGTTTACCGTCAAACCGAGCACATGTCTTTTGGTTATTTCTGTCACTAGGTGGCTGTCTTATTGACGTTTACCCCATATTTTTTCATTGAAGCACAATGCACACGTATATGTTTTAGAACATGAAGTTAAGGTTAAAACTTTCATGTCATGAATAATAAAGTGAAAAAAAAGCAAAAAAGAGACTCAAAGAACTAAATAGAAAAAGACGAAATGATCTGATTTTCAAAAATGACCTGTTTGGTCGCTCGTAATCGATTGTCTACAAATATAGTTCCTGTCATTTGTAATTAATGTAAACTTTAATATCTGTGGGTTTTTTTTTCATATACAATTTTATGGTTAAAATTATTAGTTATGTTATTTCTTTTATAGTGGATTTTAAGATATTTTTTATTATGCTTTAGAACATTAGGGCATTGTGGGACTATGTGTCAATAAAGGTGTATGATAGAGGGGGCAACTCGTTCTATAAAAGCCGTGACTGGTCGCATGTGTCTTGTGACATCATTTCATGTCTAAGCAGTCCCAAATAAGTACATTTTTGAGTATACGCCAAGACGAGCATCATATTTTCAACTTTTGTTTCATTTTGTAGACTGTGTACCTCAAATTTTTTAACTGAAAAAAAAAATGTCTTCATCGGGAACTCTCCAGCTGAAACCTACACTCTTCAGTTTAGCAGGGACAATACTCTGTTTTTTTAATTTTGTCATTTTTGCGCATGGGATCGTTAAAGACACTGTCAGTGGTTCAAAGTATTGCTTGTCAAAGACATGTCTACTAAGTTAGCGAATGCTGCATTCGAATAGGGACTGTTCTATTCATTCTCAGAAATTTTGCAATCTTTTGACATAGAAATTACCCTTTTCTGTTTAAAATAGATATTCTACATTATAAGGTGTCGACATTAAGTTAGTAATGGAACTTGAATAAATTTGAAAAGTTTAATTTGTTTTAAGCCTTAAACAAAAGGTTGCCACATATGTAATATGATGGACACACCAACCTTTAAAGACAGGTCCCTTTAATGTTGTCTTATCCTCGGAAATCTTAAATATCTGCTCAGTACTTATTGCTTTCCCCTAAAATAGTTCTGCTTTAAAATTCATCTATTCTCCTAGTTATTCAAAATTATTAGAGGTTAAGCTTTTTCATGTCCAACGGCACATATTACAGTGTTATCTGGATTCACCATTATACGATGCGGGAAAATTGCTATTGTCAAATTCAATTTAAAAAAAATAGATTCGTGTTTAAAAAAACTACGAGATGTGTTTGAAACGTCTAAGATATACAATGATTGATGTATTCATTGTTGGTCTTTAACGCCACTTTTATCATTATTTTTCTATTTCATGGTGACCAGTTTTTTTTTGTGTGTAGAAAGCTGGGACGCCCGGAGAGAACCACTGACCTTCGGCAAGGAAACTGTCAATCCTAGTCAATAAAGATTGGAGTCGAACCAAGCTACCACGTGTAGGGTTCGAACTCTGAGATAAGCAATGAAGCAGTAATTTTCACTAATGAAAGAAACTTGTTTCTCACTTTATCCAGTTTTCGTTTGATATATAGTTTTATTTTCTATTATTCAAGTTGAAGAAGCCAAAACGTTTTAAAAACGAAATGAAGAAAAAAAGGTAGCCAAGTGCATAGTTCTTTCAAACATATTCTTTTATCGCTGAGATGCTGTCTCGTCAGTAACAGATAGAAAACTCAGGATTACAATTTATAGAACAGACAAGGGGCAGTGGCAAATATTTCGTGTATATTATGAACACAGAGAAGATTACCCCGGCACCCTTTGCAAAAAAAAATCCTTCTTTTTCTTCTATGTGCCTTCGGACTTTATGTTTTGAACTGTAGTTTCACTTTCCATATTCGGTATTCATTCTAATGTAAGCTCCACGTGGCAAAAATCACGTGATGCAGGAATGTAGTATCTTGGAGTTAGGCTATTTCTTTCTTTTCGGGCGGGGACTCCAAGCAGACAACATGCATTTATATAACGGCACTGTAGATTTTCTTATTAAATAAAGAAAGTTCCCGGTCCGGTACATGAATAGATTGGTTAGAAAGCAAGATTTTAATTTTAATTAGATTGGAAAGCCTTATTTGGGGGTTGAAATTGGAGAGCACCAAAAAAAGAAAGGGGGGGGGGGGGGGGGTTCCACAGGGAATATTTTTATCTTATGAACTCAACATTCGAAAGTTTTTTTTTTTATTTAATTAAAAGAGAGAAAAACAAATGTAAGACAATTTGTGAATGATCTTTCTTCCTTTATCACGTGAGGGAATCTCGCATATATCTGGTTTACCGTCAAACCGAGCACATGTCTTTTGGTTATTTCCGTCACTAGGTGGCTGTCTCATTGACGTTTACCCCATATTTTTTCATTGAAGCACAATGCACACGTATATGTTTTAGAACATGAAGTTAAGGTTAAAACTTTCATGTCATGAATAATAAAGTGAAAAAAAAGCAAAAAAGAGACTCAAAGAACTAAATAGAAAAAGACGAAATGATCTGATTTTCAAAAATGACCTGTTTGGTCGCTCGTAATCGATTGTCTACAAATATAGTTCCTGTCATTTGTAATGAATGTAAACTTTAATATCTGTGGGGTTTTTTTTTCATATAAAATTTTATGGTTAAAATTATTAGTTATGTTATTTCTTTTATAGTGGATTTTAAGATATTTTTTATTATGCTTTAGAACATTAGGGCATTGTGGGACTATGTGTCAAAGGTGTATGATAGAGGGGGCAACTCGTTCTATAAAAGCCGTGACTGGTCGCATGTGTCTTGTGACATCATTTCATGTCTAAGCAGTCCCAAATAAGTACATTTTTGAGTATACGCCAAGACGAGCATCATATTTTCAACTTTTGTTTCATTTTGTAGACTGTGTACCTCAAATTTTTTAACTGAAAAAAAAAATGTCTTCATCGGGAACTCTCCAGCTGAAACCTACACTCTTCAGTTTAGCAGGGACAATACTCTGTTTTTTTAATTTTGTCATTTTTGCGCATGGGATCGTTAAAGACACTGTCAGTGGTTCAAAGTATTGCTTGTCAAAGACATGTCTACTAAGTTAGCGAATGCTGCATTCGAATAGGGACTGTTCTATTCATTCTCAGAAATTTTGCAATCTTTTGACATAGAAATTACCCTTTTCTGTTTAAAATAGATATTCTACATTATAAGGTGTCGACATTAAGTTAGTAATGGAACTTGAATAAATTTGAAAAGTTTAATTTGTTTTAAGCCTTAAACAAAAGGTTGCCACATATGTAATATGATGGACACACCAACCTTTAAAGACAGGTCCCTTTAATGTTGTCTTATCCTCGGAAATCTTAAATATCTGCTCAGTACTTATTGCTTTCCCCTAAAATAGTTCTGCTTTAAAATTCATCTATTCTCCTAGTTATTCAAAATTATTAGAGGTTAAGCTTTTTCATGTCCAACGGCACATATTACAGTGTTATCTGGATTCACCATTATACGATGCGGGAAAATTGCTATTGTCAAATTCAATTTAAAAAAAATAGATTCGTGTTTAAAAAAACTACGAGATGTGTTTGAAACGTCTAAGATATACAATGATTGATGTATTCATTGTTGGTCTTTAACGCCACTTTTATCATTATTTTTCTATTTCATGGTGACCAGTTTTTTTTGTGTGTAGAAAGCTGGGACGCCCGGAGAGAACCACTGACCTTCGGCAAGGAAACTGTCAATCCTAGTCAATAAAGATTGGAGTCGAACCAAGCTACCACGTGTAGGGTTCGAACTCTGAGATAAGCAATGAAGCAGTAATTTTCACTAATGAAAGAAACTTGTTTCTCACTTTATCCAGTTTTCGTTTGATATATAGTTTTATTTTCTATTATTCAAGTTGAAGAAGCCAAAACGTTTTAAAAACGAAATGAAGAAAAAAAGGTAGCCAAGTGCATAGTTCTTTCAAACATATTCTTTTATCGCTGAGATGCTGTCTCGTCAGTAACAGATAGAAAACTCAGGATTACAATTTATAGAACAGACAAGGGGCAGTGGCAAATATTTCGTGTATATTATGAACACAGAGAAGATTACCCCGGCACCCTTTGCAAAAAAAAATCCTTCTTTTTCTTCTATGTGCCTTCGGACTTTATGTTTTGAACTGTAGTTTCACTTTCCATATTCGGTATTCATTCTAATGTAAGCTCCACGTGGCAAAAATCACGTGATGCAGGAATGTAGTATCTTGGAGTTAGGCTATTTCTTTCTTTTCGGGCGGGGACTCCAAGCAGACAACATGCATTTATATAACGGCACTGTAGATTTTCTTATTAAATAAAGAAAGTTCCCGGTCCGGTACATGAATAGATTGGTTAGAAAGCAAGATTTTAATTTTAATTAGATTGGAAAGCCTTATTTGGGGGTTGAAATTGGAGAGCACCAAAAAAAGAAAAGGGGGGGGGGGGGGGGGGGGTTCCACAGGGAATATTTTTATCTTATGAACTCAACATTCGAAAGTTTTTTTTTTATTTAATTAAAAGAGAGAAAAACAAATGTAAGACAATTTGTGAATGATCTTTCTTCCTTTATCACGTGAGGGAATCTCGCATATATCTGGTTTACCGTCAAACCGAGCACATGTCTTTTGGTTATTTCCGTCACTAGGTGGCTGTCTCATTGACGTTTACCCCATATTTTTTCATTGAAGCACAATGCACACGTATATGTTTTAGAACATGAAGTTAAGGTTAAAACTTTCATGTCATGAATAATAAAGTGAAAAAAAAGCAAAAAAGAGACTCAAAGAACTAAATAGAAAAAGACGAAATGATCTGATTTTCAAAAATGACCTGTTTGGTCGCTCGTAATCGATTGTCTACAAATATAGTTCCTGTCATTTGTAATGAATGTAAACTTTAATATCTGTGGGGTTTTTTTTCATATAAAATTTTATGGTTAAAATTATTAGTTATGTTATTTCTTTTATAGTGGATTTTAAGATATTTTTTATTATGCTTTAGAACATTAGGGCATTGTGGGACTATGTGTCAAAGGTGTATGATAGAGGGGGCAACTCGTTCTATAAAAGCCGTGACTGGTCGCATGTGTCTTGTGACATCATTTCATGTCTAAGCAGTCCCAAATAAGTACATTTTTGAGTATACGCCAAGACGAGCATCATATTTTCAACTTTTGTTTCATTTTGTAGACTGTGTACCTCAAATTTTTTAACTGAAAAAAAAAATGTCTTCATCGGGAACTCTCCAGCTATAACCTACACTCTTCAGTTTAGCAGGGACAATACTCTGTTTTTTTAATTTTGTCATTTTTGCGCATGGGATCGTTAAAGACACTGTCAGTGGTTCAAAGTATTGCTTGTCAAAGACATGTCTACTAAGTTAGCGAATGCTGCATTCGAATAGGGACTGTTCTATTCATTCTCAGAAATTTTGCAATCTTTTGACATAGAAATTACCCTTTTCTGTTTAAAATAGATATTCTACATTATAAGGTGTCGACATTAAGTTAGTAATGGAACTTGAATAACTTTGAAAAGTTTAATTTGTTTTAAGCCTTAAACAAAAGGTTGCCACATATGTAATATGATGGACACACCAACCTTTAAAGACAGGTCCCTTTAATGTTGTCTTATCCTCGGAAATCTTAAATATCTGCTCAGTACTTATTGCTTTCCCCTAAAATAGCTGACAAATATTTAAAATAGTTCTGCTTTAAAATTCATCTATTCTCCTAGTTATTCAAAATTATTAGAGGTTAAGCTTTTTCATGTCCAACGGCACATATTACAGTGTTATCTGGATTCACCATTATACGATGCGGGAAAATTGCTATTGTCAAATTCAATTTAAAAAAAATAGATTCGTGTTTAAAAAAACTACGAGATGTGTTTGAAACGTCTAAGATATACAATGATTGATGTATTCATTGTTGGTCTTTAACGCCACTTTTATCATTATTTTTCTATTTCATGGTGACCAGGTTTTTTTGTGTGTAGAAAGCTGGGACGCCCGGAGAGAACCACTGACCTTCGGCAAGGAAACTGTCAATCCTAGTCAATTAAGATTGGAGTCGAACCAAGCTACCACGTGTAGGGTTCGAACTCTGAGATAAGCAATGAAGCAGTAATTTTCACTAATGAAAGAAACTTGTTTCTCACTTTATCCAATTTTCGTTTGATATATAGTTTTATTTTCTATTATTCAAGTTGAAGAAGCCAAAACGTTTTAAAAACGAAATGAAGAAAAAAAGGTAGCCAAGTGCATAGTTCTTTCAAACATATTCTTTTATCGCTGAGATGCTGTCTCGTCAGTAACAGATAGAAAACTCAGGATTACAATTTATAGAACAGACAAGGGGCAGTGGCAAATATTTCGTGTATATTATGAACACAGAGAAGATTAACCCGGCACCCTTTGCAAAAAAAAATCCTTCTTTTTCTTCTATGTGCCTTCGGACTTTATGTTTTGAACTGTAGTTTCACTTTCCATATTCGGTATTCATTCTAATGTAAGCTCCACGTGGCAAAAATCACGTGATGCAGGAATGTAGTATCTTGGAGTTAGGCTATTTCTTTCTTTTCGGGCGGGGACTCCAAGCAGACAACATGCATTTATATAACGGCACTGTAGATTTTCTTATTAAATAAAGAAAGTTCCCGGTCCGGTACATGAATACATTGGTTAGAAAGCAAGATTTTAATTTTAATTAGATTGGAAAGCCTTATTTGGGGGTTGAAATTGGAGAGCACCAAAAAAAGAAAAGGGGGGGGGGGGGGTTCCACAGGGAATATTTTTATCTTATGAACTCAACATTCGAAAGTTTTTTTTTTATTTAATTAAAAGAGAGAAAAACAAATGTAAGACAAATTGTGAATGATCTTTCTTCCTTTATCACGTGAGGGAATCTCGCATATATCTGGTTTACCGTCAAACCGAGCACATGTCTTTTGGTTATTTCTGTCACTAGGTGGCTGTCTCATTGACGTTTACCCCATATTTTTTCATTGAAGCACAATGCACACGTATATGTTTTAGAACATGAAGTTAAGGTTAAAACTTTCATGTCATGAATAATAAAGTGAAAAAAAAGCAAAAAAGAGACTCAAAGAACTAAATAGAAAAAGACGAAATGATCTGATTTTCAAAAATGACCTGTTTGGTCGCTCGTGATCGATTGTCTACAAATATAGTTCCTGTCATTTGTAATGAATGTAAACTTTAATATCTGTGGGGTTTTTTTTTCATATAAAATTTTATGGTTAAAATTATCAGTTATGTTATTTCTTTTATAGTGGATTTTAAGATATTTTTTATTATGCTTTAGAACATTAGGGCATTGTGGGACTATGTGTCAAAGGTGTATGATAGAGGGGGCAACTCGTTCTATAAAAGCCGTGACTGGTCGCATGTGTCTTGTGACATCATTTCATGTCTAAGCAGTCCCAAATAAGTACATTTTTGAGTATACGCCAAGACGAGCATCATATTTTCAACTTTTGTTTCATTTTGTAGACTGTGTACCTCAAATTTTTTAACTGAAAAAAAAAAATGTCTTCATCGGGAACTCTCCAGCTGAAACCTACACTCTTCAGTTTAGCAGGGACAATACTCTGTTTTTTTAATTTTGTCATTTTTGCGCATGGGATCATTAAAGACACTGTCAGTGGTTCAAAGTATTGCTTGTCAAAGACATGTCTACTAAGTTAGCGAATGCTGCATTCGAATAGGGACTGTTCTATTCATTCTCAGAAATTTTGCAATCTTTTGACATAGAAATTACCCTTTTCTGTTTAAAATAGATATTCTACATTATAAGGTGTCGACATTAAGTTAGTAATGGAACTTGAATAACTTTGAAAAGTTTAATTTGTTTTAAGCCTTAAACAAAAGGTTGCCACATATGTAATATGATGGACACACCAACCTTTAAAGACAGGTCCCTTTAATGTTGTCTTATCCTCGGAAATCTTAAATATCTGCTCAGTACTTATTGCTTTCCCCTAAAATAGCTGACAAATATTTAAAATAGTTCTGCTTTGAAATTCGTCTATTCTCCTAGTTATTCAAAATTATTAGAGGTTAAGCTTTTTCATGTCCAACGGCACATATTACAGTGTTATCTGGATTCACCATTATACGATGCGGGAAAATTGCTATTGTCAAATTCAATTTAAAAAAAATAGATTCGTGTTTAAAAAAACTACGAGATGTGTTTGAAACGTCTAAGATATACAATGATTGATGTATTCATTGTTGGTCTTTAACGCCACTTTTATCATTATTTTTCTATTTCATGGTGACCAGGTTTTTTTGTGTGTAGAAAGCTGGGACGCCCGGAGAGAACCACTGACCTTCGGCAAGGAAACTGTCAATCCTAGTCAATTAAGATTGGAGTCGAACCAAGCTACCACGTGTAGGGTTCGAACTCTGAGATAAGCAATGAAGCAGTAATTTTCACTAATGAAAGAAACTTGTTTCTCACTTTATCCAGTTTTCGTTTGATATATAGTTTTATTTTCTATTATTCAAGTTGAAGAAGCCAAAACGTTTTAAAAACGAAATGAAGAAAAAAAGGTAGCCAAGTGCATAGTTCTTTCAAACATATTCTTTTATCGCTGAGATGCTGTCTCGTCAGTAACAGATAGAAAACTCAGGATTACAATTTATAGAACAGACAAGGGGCAGTGGCAAATATTTCGTGTATATTATGAACACAGAGAAGATTACCCCGGCACCCTTTGCAAAAAAAAATCCTTCTTTTGCTTCTATGTGCCTTCGGACTTTATGTTTTGAACTGTAGTTTCACTTTCCATATTCGGTATTCATTCTAATGTAAGCTCCACGTGGCAAAAATCACGTGATGCAGGAATGTAGTATCTTGGAGTTAGGCTATTTCTTTCTTTTCGGGCGGGGACTCCAAGCAGACAACATGCATTTATATAACGGCACTGTAGATTTTCTTATTAAATAAAGAAAGTTCCCGGTCCGGTACATGAATACATTGGTTAGAAAGCAAGATTTTAATTTTAATTAGATTGGAAAGCCTTATTTGGGGGTTGAAATTGGAGAGCACCAAAAAAAGAAAAGGGGGGGGGGGGGGGTTCCACAGGGAATATTTTTATCTTATGAACTCAACATTCGAAAGTTTTTTTTTTATTTAATTAAAAGAGAGAAAAACAAATGTAAGACAAATTGTGAATGATCTTTCTTCCTTTATCACGTGAGGGAATCTCGCATATATCTGGTTTACCGTCAAACCGAGCACATGTCTTTTGGTTATTTCTGTCACTAGGTGGCTGTCTCATTGACGTTTACCCCATATTTTTTCATTGAAGCACAATGCACACGTATATGTTTTAGAACATGAAGTTAAGGTTAAAACTTTCATGTCATGAATAATAAAGTGAAAAAAAAGCAAAAAAGAGACTCAAAGAACTAAATAGAAAAAGACGAAATGATCTGATTTTCAAAAATGACCTGTTTGGTCGCTCGTAATCGATTGTCTACAAATATAGTTCCTGTCATTTGTAATGAATGTAAACTTTAATATCTGTGGGGTTTTTTTTTCATATAAAATTTTATGGTTAAAATTATCAGTTATGTTATTTCTTTTATAGTGGATTTTAAGATATTTTTTATTATGCTTTAGAACATTAGGGCATTGTGGGACTATGTGTCAAAGGTGTATGATAGAGGGGGCAACTCGTTCTATAAAAGCCGTGACTGGTCGCATGTGTCTTGTGACATCATTTCATGTCTAAGCAGTCCCAAATAAGTACATTTTTGAGTATACGCCAAGACGAGCATCATATTTTCAACTTTTGTTTCATTTTGTAGACTGTGTACCTCAAATTTTTTAACTGAAAAAAAAAATGTCTTCATCGGGAACTCTCCAGCTGAAACCTACACTCTTCAGTTTAGCAGGGACAATACTCTGTTTTTTTAATTTTGTCATTTTTGCGCATGGGATCATTAAAGACACTGTCAGTGGTTCAAAGTATTGCTTGTCAAAGACATGTCTACTAAGTTAGCGAATGCTGCATTCGAATAGGGACTGTTCTATTCATTCTCAGAAATTTTGCAATCTTTTGACATAGAAATTACCCTTTTCTGTTTAAAATAGATATTCTACATTATAAGGTGTCGACATTAAGTTAGTAATGGAACTTGAATAACTTTGAAAAGTTTAATTTGTTTTAAGCCTTAAACAAAAGGTTGCCACATATGTAATATGATGGACACACCAACCTTTAAAGACAGGTCCCTTTAATGTTGTCTTATCCTCGGAAATCTTAAATATCTGCTCAGTACTTATTGCTTTCCCCTAAAATAGCTGACAAATATTTAAAATAGTTCTGCTTTGAAATTCGTCTATTCTCCTAGTTATTCAAAATTATTAGAGGTTAAGCTTTTTCATGTCCAACGGCACATATTACAGTGTTATCTGGATTCACCATTATACGATGCGGGAAAATTGCTATTGTCAAATTCAATTTAAAAAAAATAGATTCGTGTTTAAAAAAACTACGAGATGTGTTTGAAACGTCTAAGATATACAATGATTGATGTATTCATTGTTGGTCTTTAACGCCACTTTTATCATTATTTTTCTATTTCATGGTGACCAGGTTTTTTTGTGTGTAGAAAGCTGGGACGCCCGGAGAGAACCACTGACCTTCGGCAAGGAAACTGTCAATCCTAGTCAATTAAGATTGGAGTCGAACCAAGCTACCACGTGTAGGGTTCGAACTCTGAGATAAGCAATGAAGCAGTAATTTTCACTAATGAAAGAAACTTGTTTCTCACTTTATCCAGTTTTCGTTTGATATATAGTTTTATTTTCTATTATTCAAGTTGAAGAAGCCAAAACGTTTTAAAAACGAAATGAAGAAAAAAAGGTAGCCAAGTGCATAGTTCTTTCAAACATATTCTTTTATCGCTGAGATGCTGTCTCGTCAGTAACAGATAGAAAACTCAGGATTACAATTTATAGAACAGACAAGGGGCAGTGGCAAATATTTCGTGTATATTATGAACACAGAGAAGATTACCCCGGCACCCTTTGCAAAAAAAAATCCTTCTTTTGCTTCTATGTGCCTTCGGACTTTATGTTTTGAACTGTAGTTTCACTTTCCATATTCGGTATTCATTCTAATGTAAGCTCCACGTGGCAAAAATCACGTGATGCAGGAATGTAGTATCTTGGAGTTAGGCTATTTCTTTCTTTTCGGGCGGGGACTCCAAGCAGACAACATGCATTTATATAACGGCACTGTAGATTTTCTTATTAAATAAAGAAAGTTCCCGGTCCGGTACATGAATAGATTGGTTAGAAAGCAAGATTTTAATTTTAATTAGATTGGAAAGCCTTATTTGGGGGTTGAAATTGGAGAGCACCAAAAAAAGAAAAGGGGGGGGGGGGGTTCCACAGGGAATATTTTTATCTTATGAACTCAACATTCGAAAGTTTTTTTTTTATTTAATTAAAAGAGAGAAAAACAAATGTAAGACAAATTGTGAATGATCTTTCTTCCTTTATCACGTGAGGGAATCTCGCATATATCTGGTTTACCTTCAAACCGAGCACATGTCTGTTGGTTATTTCTGTCACTAGGTGGCTGTCTCATTGACGTTTACCCCATATTTTTTCATTGAAGCACAATGCACACGTATATGTTTTAGAACATGAAGTTAAGGTTAAAACTTTCATGTCATGAATAATAAAGTGAAAAAAAAGCAAAAAAGAGACTCAAAGAACTAAATAGAAAAAGACGAAATGATCTGATTTTCAAAAATGACCTGTTTGGTCGCTCGTAATCGATTGTCTACAAATATAGTTCCTGTCATTTGTAATGAATGTAAACTTTAATATCTGTGGGGTTTTTTTTCATATAAAATTTTATGGTTAAAATTATTAGTTATGTTATTTCTTTTATAGTGGATTTTAAGATATTTTTTATTATGCTTTAGAACATTAGGGCATTGTGGGACTATGTGTCAAAGGTGTATGATAGAGGGGGCAACTCGTTCTATAAAAGCCGTGACTGGTCGCATGTGTCTTGTGACATCATTTCATGTCTAAGCAGTCCCAAATAAGTACATTTTTGAGTATACGCCAAGACGAGCATCATATTTTCAACTTTTGTTTCATTTTGTAGACTGTGTACCTCAAATTTTTTAACTGAAAAAAAAAATGTCTTCATCGGGAACTCTCCAGCTGAAACCTACACTCTTCAGTTTAGCAGGGACAATACTCTGTTTTTTTAATTTTGTCATTTTTGCGCATGGGATCATTAAAGACACTGTCAGTGGTTCAAAGTATTGCTTGTCAAAGACATGTCTACTAAGTTAGCGAATGCTGCATTCGAATAGGGACTGTTCTATTCATTCTCAGAAATTTTGCAATCTTTTGACATAGAAATTACCCTTTTCTGTTTAAAATAGATATTCTACATTATAAGGTGTCGACATTAAGTTAGTAATGGAACTTGAATAACTTTGAAAAGTTTAATTTGTTTTAAGCCTTAAACAAAAGGTTGCCACATATGTAATATGATGGACACACCAACCTTTAAAGACAGGTCCCTTTAATGTTGTCTTATCCTCGGAAATCTTAAATATCTGCTCAGTACTTATTGCTTTCCCCGAAAATAGCTGACAAATATTTAAAATAGTTCTGCTTTAAAATTCATCTATTCTCCTAGTTATTCAAAATTATTAGAGGTTAAGCTTTTTCATGTCCAACGGCACATATTACAGTGTTATCTGGATTCACCATTATACGATGCAGGAAAATTGCTATTGTCAAATTCAATTTAAAAAAAATAGATTCGTGTTTAAAAAAACTACGAGATGTGTTTGAAACGTCTAAGATATACAATGATTGATGTATTCATTGTTGGTCTTTAACGCCACTTTTATCATTATTTTTCTATTTCATGGTGACCAGGTTTTTTTGTGTGTAGAAAGCTGGGACGCCCGGAGAGAACCACTGACCTTCGGCAAGGAAACTGTCAATCCTAGTCAATTAAGATTGGAGTCGAACCAAGCTACCACGTGTAGGGTTCGAACTCTGAGATAAGCAATGAAGCAGTAATTTTCACTAATGAAAGAAACTTGTTTCTCACTTTATCCAGTTTTCGTTTGATATATAGTTTTATTTTCTATTATTCAAGTTGAAGAAGCCAAAACGTTTAAAAAACGAAATGAAGAAAAAAAGGTAGCCAAGTGCATAGTTCTTTCAAACATATTCTTTTATCGCTGAGATGCTGTCTCGTCAGTAACAGATAGAAAACTCAGGATTACAATTTATAGAACAGACAAGGGGCAGTGGCAAATATTTCGTGTATTTTATGAACACAGAGAAGATTACCCCGGCACCCTTTGCAAAAAAAAAAATCCTTCTTTTTCTTCTATGTGCCTTCGGACTTTATGTTTTGAACTGTAGTTTCACTTTCCATATTCGGTATTCATTCTAATGTAAGCTCCACGTGGCAAAAATCACGTGATGCAGGAATGTAGTATCTTGGAGTTAGGCTATTTCTTTCTTTTCGGGCGGGGACTCCAAGCAGACAACATGCATTTATATAACGGCACTGTAGATTTTCTTATTAAATAAAGAAAGTTCCCGGTCCGGTACATGAATAGATTGGTTAGAAAGCAAGATTTTAATTTTAATTAGATTGGAAAGCCTTCTTTGGGGGTTGAAATTGGAGAGCACCAAAAAAAAGAAAAGGAGGGGGGGGTTCCACAGGAAATATTTTTATCTTATGAACTCAACATTCGAAAGTTTTTTTTTATTTAATTAAAAGAGAGAAAAACAAATGTAAGACAAATTGTGAATGATCTTTCTTCCTTTATCACGTGAGGGAATCTCGCATATATCTGGTTTACCGTCAAACCGAGCACATGTCTTTTGGTTATTTCTGTCACTAGGTGGCTGTCTCATTGACGTTTACCCCATATTTTTTCATTGAACCACAATGCACACGTATATGTTTTAGAACATGAAGTTAAGGTTAAAACTTTCATGTCATGAATAATAAGTGAAAAAAAAGCAAAAAAGAGACTCAAAGAACTAAATAGAAAAAGACGAAATGATCTGATTTTCAAAAATGACCTGTTTGGTCGCTCGTAATCGATTGTCTACAAATATAGTTCCTGTCATTTGTAATGAATGTAAACTTTAATATCTGTGGGGGTTTTTTTCATAGAAAATTTTATGGTTAAAATTATTAGTTATGTTATTTCTTTTATAGTGGATTTTAAGATATTTTTTATTATGCTTTAGAACATTAGGGCATTGTGGGACTATGTGTCAAAGGTGTATGATTGAGGGGGCAACTCGTTCTATAAAAGCCGTGACTGGTCCCATGTGTCTTGTGACATCATTTCATGTCTAAGCAGTCCCAAATAAGTACATTTTTGAGTATACGCCAAGACGAGCATCATATTTTCAACTTTTGTTTCATTTTGTAGACTGTGTACCTCAAATTTTTTAACTGAAAAAAAAATGTCTTCATCGGGAACTCTCCAGCTGAAACCTACACTCTTCAGTTTAGCAGGGACAATACTCTGTTTTTTTAATTTTGTCATTTTTGCGCATGGGATCGTTAAGACACTGTCAGTGGTTCAAAGTATTGCTTGTCAAAGACATGTCTACTAAGTTAGCGAATGCTGCATTCGAATAGAGACTGTTCTATTCATTCTCAGAAATTTTGCAATCTTTTGACATAGAAATTACCCTTTTCTGTTTAAAATAGATATTCTACATTATAAGGTGTCGACATTAAGTTAGTAATGGAACTTGAATAACTTTGAAAAGTTTAATTTGTTTTAAGCCTTAAACAAAAGGTTGCCACATATGTAATATGATGGACACACCAACCTTTAAAGACAGGTCCCTTTAATGTTGTCTTATCCTCGGAAATCTTAAATATCTGCTCAATACTTATTGCTTTCCCCTAAAATAGCTGACAAATATTTAAAATAGTTCTGCTTTAAAATTCATCTATTCTCCTAGTTATTCGAAATTATTAGAGGTTAAGCTTTTTCATGTCCAACGGCACATATTACAGTGTTATCTGGATTCACCATTATACGATGCGGGAAAATTGCTATTGTCAAATTCAATTTAAAAAAAATAGATTCGTGTTTAAAAAAACTACGAGATGTGTTTGAAACGTCTAAGATATACAATGATTGATGTATTAATTGTTGGTCTTTAACGCCACTTTTATCATTATTTTTCTATTTCATGGTGACCAGGTTTTTTTGTGTGTAGAAAGCTGGGACGCCCGGAGAGAACCACTGACCTTCGGCAAGGAAACTGTCAATCCTAGTCAATTAAGATTGGAGTCGAACCAAGCTACCACGTGCAGAGTTCGAACTCTGAGATAAGCAATGAAGCAGTAATTTTCACTAATGAAAGAAACTTGTTTCTCACTTTATCCAGTTTTCGTTTGATATATAGTTTTATTTTCTATTATTCAAGTTGAAGAAGCCAAAACGTTTTAAAAACGAAATGAAGAAAAAAAAGGTAGCCAAGTGCATAGTTCTTTCAAACATATTCTGTTATCGCTGAGATGCTGTCTCGTCAGTAACAGATAGAAAACTCAGGATTACAATTTATAGAACAGACAAGGGGCAGTGGCAAATATTTCGTGTATATTATGAACACAGAGAAGATTACCCCGGCACCCTTTGCAAAAAAAATCCTTCTTTTTCTTCTATGTGCCTTCGGACTTTATGTTTTGAACTGTAGTTTCACTTTCCATATTCGGTATTCATTCTAATGTAAGCTCCACGTGGCAAAAATCACGTGATGCAGGAATGTAGTATCTTGGAGTTAGGCTATTTCTTTCTTTTCGGGCGGGGACTCCAAGCAGACAACATGCATTTATATAACGGCACTGTAGATTTTCTTATTAAATAAAGAAAGTTCCCGGTCCGGTACATGAATAGATTGGTAAGAAAGCAAGATTTTAATTTTAATTAGATTGGAAAGCCTTATTTGGGGGTTGAAATTGGAGAGCACCAAAAAAAGAAAAGGGGGGGGGGGGGAGGGTTACACAGGGAATATTTTTATCTTATGAACTCAACATTCGAAAGTTTTTTTTTTATTTAATTAAAAGAGAGAAAAACAAATGTAAGACAAATTGTGAATGATCTTTCTTCCTTTATCACGTGAGGGAATCTCGCATATATCTGGTTTACCGTCAAACCGAGCACATGTCTTTTGGTTATTTCTGTCACTAGGTGGCTGTCTCATTGACGTTTACCCCATATTTTTTCATTGAAGCACAATGCACACGTATATGTTTTAGAACATGAAGTTAAGGTTAAAACTTTCATGTCATGAATAATAAAGTGAAAAATAAGCAAAAAAGAGACTCAAAGAACTAAATAGAAAAAGACGAAATGATCTGATTTTCAAAAATGACCTGTTTGGTCGCTCGTAATCGATTGTCTACAAATATAGTTCCTGTCATTTGTAATGAATGTAAACTTTAATATCTGTGGGGTTTTTTTTCATATAAAATTTTATGGTTAAAATTATTACTTATGTTATTTCTTTTATAGTGGATTTTAAGATATTTTTTATTATGCTTTAGAACATTAGGGCATTGTGGGACTATGTGTCAAAGGTGTATGATTGAGGGGGCAACTCGTTCTATAAAAGCCGTGACTGGTCGCATGTGTCTTGTGACATCATTTCATGTCTAAGCAGTCCCTAATAAGTACTTTTTTTAGTATACGCCAAGACGAGCATCATATTTTCAACTTTTGTTTCATTTTGTAGACTGTGTACCTCAAATTTTTTAACTGAAAAAAAAAATGTCTTCATCGGGAACTCTCCAGCTGAAACCTACACTCTTCAGTTTAGCAGGGACAATACTCTGTTTTTTTAATTTTGTCATTTTTGCGCATGGGATCGTTAAAGACACTGTCAGTGGTTCAAAGTATTGCTTGTCAAAGACATGTCTACTAAGTTAGCGAATGCTGCATTCGAATAGAGACTGTTCTATTCATTCTCAGAAATTTTGCAATCTTTTGACATAGAAATTACCCTTTTCTGTTTAAAATAGATATTCTACATTATAAGGTGTCGACATTAAGTTAGTAATGGAACTTGAATAACTTTGAAAAGTTTAATTTGTTTGAAGCCTTAAACAAAAGGTTGCCACATATGTAATATGATGGACACACCAACCTTTAAAGACAGGTCCCTTTAATGTTGTCTTATCCTCGGAAATCTTAAATATCTGCTCAATACTTATTGCTTTCCCCTAAAATAGCTGACAAATATTTAAAATAGTTCTGCTTTAAAATTCATCTATTCTCCTAGTTATTCAAAATTATTAGAGGTTAAGCTTTTTCATGTCCAACGGCACATATTACAGTGTTATCTGGATTCACCATTATACGATGCGGGAAAATTGCTATTGTCAAATTCAATTTAAAAAAAATAGATTCGTGTTTAAAAAAACTACGAGATGTGTTTGAAACGTCTAAGATATACAATGATTGATGTATTCATTGTTGGTCTTTAACGCCACTTTTATCATTATTTTTCTATTTCATGGTGACCAGGTTTTTTTGTGTGTAGAAAGCTGGGACGCCCGGAGAGAACCACTGACCTTCGGCAAGGAAACTGTCAATCCTAGTCAATTAAGATTGGAGTCGAACCAAGCTACCACGTGTAGGGTTCGAACTCTGAGATAAGCAATGAAGCAGTAATTTTCACTAATGAAAGAAACTTGTTTCTCACTTTATCCAGTTTTCGTTTGATATATAGTTTTATTTTCTATTATTCAAGTTGAAGAAGCCAAAACGTTTTAAAAACGAAATGAAGAAAAAAAGGTAGCCAAGTGCATAGTTCTTTCAAACATATTCTTTTATCGCTGAGATGCTGTCTCGTCAGTAACAGATAGAAAACTCAGGATTACAATTTATAGAACAGACAAGGGGCAGTGGCAAATATTTCGTGTATATTATGAACACAGAGAAGATTACCCCGGCACCCTTTGCAAAAAAAAATCCTTCTTTTTCTTCTATGTGCCTTCGGACTTTATGTTTTGAACTGTAGTTTCACTTTCCATATTCGGTATTCATTCTAATGTAAGCTCCACGTGGCAAAAATCACGTGATGCAGGAATGTAGTATCTTGGAGTTAGGCTATTTCTTTCTTTTCGGTCGGGGACTCCAAGCAAACAACATGCATTTATATAACGGCACTGTAGATTTTCTTATTAAATAAAGAAAGTTCCCGGTCCGGTACATGAATAGATTGGTTAGAAAGCAAGATTTTAATTTTAATTAGATTGGAAAGCCTTATTTGGGGGTTGAAATTGGAGAGCACCAAAAAAAGAAAGGGGGGGGGGGGGGGGGTTCCACAGGGAATATTTTTATCTTATGAACTCAACATTCGAAAGTTTTTTTTTTATTTAATTAAAAGAGAGAAAAACAAATGTAAGACAAATTGTGAATGATCTTTCTTCCTTTATCACGTGAGGGAATCTCGCATATATCTGGTTTACCGTCAAACCGAGCACATGTCTTTTGGTTATTTCTGTCACTAGGTGGCTGTCTCATTGACGTTTACTCCATATTTTTTCATTGAAGCACAATGCACACGTATATGTTTTATAACATGAAGTTAAGGTTAAAACTTGCATGTCATGAATAATAAAGTGAAAAAAAAGCAAAAAAGAGACTCAAAGAACTAAATAGAAAAAGACGAAATGATCTGATTTTCAAAAATGACCTGTTTGGTCGCTCGTAATCGATTGTCTACAAATATAGTTCCTGTCATTTGTAATGAATGTAAACTTTAATATCTGTGGGGTTTTTTTTCATATAAAATTTTATGGTTAAAATTATTAGTTATGTTATTTCTTTTATAGTGGATTTTAAGATATTTTTTATTATGCTTTAGAACATTAGGGCATTGTGGGACTATGTGTCAAAGGTGTATGATTGAGGGGGCAACTCGTTCTATAAAAGCCGTGACTGGTCGCATGTGTCTTGTGACATCATTTCATGTCTAAGCAGTCCCAAATAAGTACATTTTTGAGTATACGCCAAGACGAGCATCATATTTTCAACTTTTGTTTCATTTTGTAGACTGTGTACCTCAAATTTTTTAACTGAAAAAAAAATGTCTTCATCGGGAACTCTCCAGCTGAAACCTACACTCTTCAGTTTAGCAGGGACAATACTCTGTTTTTTTAATTTTGTCATTTTTGCGCATGGGATCGTTAAAGACACTGTCAGTGGTTCAAAATATTGCTTGTCAAAGACATGTCTACTAAGTTAGCGAATGCTGCATTCGAATAGGGACTGTTCTATTCATTCTCAGAAATTTTGCAATCTTTTGACATAGAAATTACCCTTTTCTGTTTAAAATAGATATTCTACATTATAAGGTGTCGACATTAAGTTAGTAATGGAACTTGAATAACTTTGAAAAGTTTAATTTGTTTTAAGCCTTAAACAAAAGGTTGCCACATATGTAATATGATGGACACACCAACCTTTAAAGACAGGTCCCTTTAATGTTGTCTTATCCTCGGAAATCTTAAATATCTGCTCAATACTTATTGCTTTCCCCTAAAATAGCTGACAAATATTTAAAATAGTTCTGCTTTAAAATTCATCTATTCTCCTAGTTATTCAAAATTATTAGAGGTTAAGCTTTTTCATGTCCAACGGCACATATTACAGTGTTATCTGGATTCAGCATTATACGATGCGGGAAAATTGCTATTGTCAAATTCAATTTAAAAAAAATAGATTCGTGTTTAAAAAACTACGAGATGTGTTTGAAACGTCTAAGATATACAATGATTGATGTATTCATTGTTGGTCTTTAACGCCACTTTTATCATTATTTTTCTATTTCATGGTGACCAGGTTTTTTTGTGTGTAGAAAGCTGGGACGCCCGGAGAGAACCACTGACCTTCGGCAAGGAAACTGTCAATCCTAGTCAATTAAGATTGGAGTCGAACCAAGTTACCACGTATAGGGTTCGAACTCTGAGATAAGCAATGAAGCAGTAATTTTCACTAATGAAAGAAACTTGTTTCTCACTTTATCCAGTTTTCGTTTGATATATAGTTTTATTTTCTATTATTCAAGTTGAAGAAGCCAAGACGTTTTAAAAACGAATTGAAGAAAAAAAGGTAGCCAAGTGCATAGTTCTTTCAAACATATTCTTTTATCGCTGAGATGCTGTCTCGTCAGTAACAGATAGAAAACTCAGGATTACAATTTATAGAACAGACAAGGGGCAGTGGCAAATATTTCGTGTATATTATGAACACAGAGAAGATTACCCCGGCACCCTTTGCAAAAAAAAATCCTTCTTTTTCTTCTATATGCCTTCGGACTTTATGTTTTGAACTGTAGTTTCACTTTCCATATTCGGTATTCATCCTAATGTAAGCTCCACGTGGCAAAAATCACGTGATGCAGGAATGTAGTATCTTGGAGTTAGGCTATTTCTTTCTTTTCGGGCGGGGACTCCAAGCAGACAACATGCATTTATATAACGGCACTGTAGATTTTCTTATTAAATAAAGAAAGTTCCCGGTCCGGTACATGAATAGATTGGTTAGAAAGCAAGATTTTAATTTTAATTAGATTGGAAAGCCTTATTTGGAGGTTGAAATTGGAGAGCACCAAAAAAAGAAAAGGGGGGGGGAGCGGGATTCCACAGGGAATATTTCTATCTTATGAACTCAACATTCGAAAGTTTTTTTTTTATTTAATTAAAAGAGAGAAAAACAAATGTAAGACAAATTGTGAATGATCTTTCTTCCTTTATCACGTGAGGGAATCTCGCATATATCTGGTTTACCGTCAAACCGAGCACATGTCTTTTGGTTATTTCTGTCACTAGGTGGCTGTCTCATTGACGTTTACCCCATATTTTTTCATTGAAGCACAATGCACACGTATATGTTTTAGAACATGAAGTTAAGGTTAAAACTTTCATGTCATGAATAATAAAGTGAAAAAAAAGCAAAAAAGAGACTCAAAGAACTAAATAGAAAAAGACGAAATGATCTGATTTTCAAAAATGACCTGTTTGGTCGCTCGTAATCGATTGTCTACAAATATAGTTCCTGTCATTTGTAATGAATGTAAACTTTAATATCTGTGGGGTTTTTTTTCATATAAAATTTTATGGTTAAAATTATTAGTTATGTTATTTCTTTTATAGTGGATTTTAAGATATTTTTTATTATGCTTTAGAACATTATAGGGCATTGTGGGACTATGTGTTAAAGGTGTATGATTGAGGGGGCAACTCGTTCTATAAAAGCCGTGACTGGTCGCATGTGTCTTGTGACATCATTTCATGTCTAAGCAGTCCCAAAATAAGTACATTTTTGAGTATACGCCAAGACGAGCATCATATTTTCAACTTTTGTTTCATTTTGTAGACTGTGTACCTCAAATTTTTTTACTGAAAAAAAAAAATGTCTTCATCGGGAACTCTCCAGCTGAAACCTACACTCTTCAGTTTAGCAGGGACAATACTCTGTTTTTTTAATTTTGTCATTTTTGCGCATGGGATCGTTAAAGACACTGTCAGTGGTTCAAAGTATTGCTTGTCAAAGACATGTCTACTAAGTTAGCGAATGCTGCATTCGAATAGGGACTGTTCTATTCATTCTCAGAAATTTTGCAATCTTTTGACATAGAAATTACCCTTTTCTGTTTAAAATAGATATTCTACATTATAAGGTGTCGACATTAAGTTAGTAATGGAACTTGAATAACTTTGAAAAGTTTAATTTGTTTTAAGCCTTAAACGAAAGGTTGCCACATATGTAATATGATGGACACACCAACCTTTAAAGACAGGTCCCTTTAATGTTGTCTTATCCTCGGAAATCTTAAATATCTGCTCAATACTTATTGCTTTCCCCTAAAATAGCTGACAAATATTTAAAATAGTTCTGCTTTAAAATTCATCTATTCTCCTAGTTATTCAAATTTATTAGAGGTTAAGCTTTTCCATGTCCAACGGCACATATAACGTGTTATCTGGATTCACCATTATACGATGCGGGAAAATTGCTATTGTCAAATTCAATTTAAAAAAAATAGATTCGTGTTTAAAAAAACTACGAGATGTGTTTGAAACGTCTAAGATATACAATGATTGATGTATTCATTGTTGGTCTTTAACGCCACTTTTATCATTATTTTTCTATTTCATGGTGCCCAGGTTTTTTTGTGTGTAGAAAGCTGGGACGCCCGGAGAGAACCACTGACCTTCGGCAAGGAAACTGTCAATCCTAGTCAATTAAGATTGGAGTCGAACCAAGCTACCACGTGTAGGGTTCGAACTCTGAGATAAGCAATGAAGCAGTAATTTTCACTAATGAAAGAAACTTGTTTCTCACTTTATCCAGTTTTCGTTTGATATATAGTTTTATTTTCTATTATTCAAGTTGAAGAAGCCAAGACGTTTTAAAAACGAATTGAAGAAAAAAAGGTAGCCAAGTGCATAGTTCTTTCAAACATATTCTTTTATCGCTGAGATGCTGTCTCGTCAGTAACAGATAGAAAACTCAGGATTACAATTTATAGAACAGACAAGGGGCAGTGGCAAATATTTCGTGTATATTATGAACACAGAGAAGATTACCCCGGCACCCTTTGCAAAAAAAATCCTTCTTTTTCTTCTATGTGCCTTCGGACTTTATGTATTGAACTGTAGTTTCACTTTCCATATTCGGTATTCATTCTAACGTAAGCTCCACGTGGCAAAAATCACGTGATGCAGGAATGTAGTATCTTGGAGTTAGGCTATTTCTTTCTTTTCGGGCGGGGACTCCAAGCAGACATTATGCATTTATATAACGGCACTGTAGATTTTCTTATTAAATAAAGAAAGTTCCCGGTCCGGTACATGAATAGATTGGTTAGAAAGCAAGATTTTAATTTTAATTAGATTGGAAAGCCTTATTTGGGGGTTGAAATTGGAATGCACCAAAAAAAGAAAAGGGGGAGGGGGGGTTCCACAGGGAATATTTTTATCTTATGAACTCAACATTCGAAATTTTTTTTTATTATTTAATTAAACGAGAGAAAAACAAATGTAAGACAAATTGTGAATGATCTTTCTTCCTTTATCACGTGAGGGAATCTCGCATGTATCTGGTTTACCGTCAAACCGAGCACATGTCTTTTGGTTATTTCTGTCACTAGGTGGCTGTCTCATTGACGTTTACCCCATATTTTTTCATTGAAGCACAATGCACACGTATATGTTTTAGAACATGAAGTTAAGGTTAAAACTTTCAGGTCATGAATAATAAAGTGAAAAAAAAGCAAAAAAGAGACTCAAAGAACTAAATAGAAAAAGACGAAATGATCTGATTTTCAAAAATGACCTGTTTGGTCGCTCGTAATCGATTGTCTACAAATATAGTTCCTGTCATTTGTAATGAATGTAAACTTTAATATCTGTGGGGTTTTTTTTCATATAAAATTTTATGGTTAAAATTATTAGTTATGTTATTTCTTTTATAGTGGATTTTAAGATATTTTTTATTATGCTTTAGAACATTAGGGCATTGTGGGACTATGTGTCAAAGGTGTATGATTGAGGGGGCAACTCGTTCTATAAAAGCCGTGACTGGTCGCATGTGTCTTGTGACATCATTTCATGTCTAAGCAGTCCCAAATAAGTACATTTTTGAGTATACGCCAAGACGAGCATCATATTTTCAACTTTTGTTTCATTTTGTAGACTGTGTAACTCAAATTTTTTAACTGAAAAAAAAAATGTCTTCATCGGGAACTCTCCAGCTGAAACCTACACGCTTCAGTTTAGCAGGGACAATACTCTGTTTTTTTAATTTTGTCATTTTTGCGCATGGGATCGTTAAAGACACTGTCAGTGGTTCAAAGTATTGCTTGTCAAAGACATGTCTACTAAGTTAGCGAATGCTGCATTCGAATAGGGACTGTTCTATTCATTCTCAGAAATTTTGCAATCTTTTGACATAGAAATTACCCTTTTCTGTTTAAAATAGATATTCTACATTATAAGGTGTCGACATTAAATTAGTAATGGAACTTGAATAACTTTGAAAAGTTTAATTTGTTTTAAGCCTTAAACAAAAGGTTGCCACATATGTAATATGATGGACACACCAACCTTTAAAGACAGGTCCCTTTAATGTTGCCTTATCCTCGGAAATCTTAAATATCTGCTCAATACTTATTGTATTACTCCCCTAAAATAGCTGACAAATATTTAAAATAGTTCTGCTTTAAAATTCATCTATTCTCCTAGTTATTCAAAATTATTAGAGGTTAAGCTTTTTCATGTCCAACGGCACATATTACAGTGTTATCTGGATTCACCATTATACGATGCGGGAAAATTGCTATTGTCAAATTCAATTTAAAAAAAATAGATTCGTGTTTAAAAAAACTACGAGATGTGTTTGAAACGTCTAAGATACTGTGGATTCATTTATTTTCGTGGGTACCAATTTTCGTGGATTAAGGAAAACTTACATGTTCGTGGATATTTAATTTCGTGGTTTTGCTGAAGTCTGCATACAAGCCTATAGAACATTTGTTATTCGTTGAACATTTAATTTCGTGGTTCACCTGTACCCACGAAATTCACGAAAATTGGAATCCAACGAATAATAATGAATCCACAGTATACAATGATTGATATATTCATTGTTGGTCTTTAACACCACTTTTATCATTATTTTTTTATTTCATGGTGACCAGGTTTTTTTGTGTGTAGAAAGCTGGGACACCCGGAGAGAACCACTGACCTTCGGCAAGGAAACTGTCAATCCTAGTCAATTAAGATTGGAGTCGAACCAAGCTACCACGTGTAGGGTTCGAACTCTGAGATAAGCAATGAAGCAGTAATTTTCACTAATGAAAGAAACTTGTTTCTCACTTTATCCAGTTTTCGTTTGATATATAGTTTTATTTTCTATTATTCAAGTTGAAGAAGCCAAGACCTTTTAAAAACGAATTGAAGAAAAAAAGGTAGCCAAGTGCATAGTTCTTTCAAACATATTCTTTTATCGCTGAGATGCTGTCTCGTCATGCCAAGAAATTGCCTCCGTTGAAATTTTGCAAACATCCCATAGAGCAAATTACATGGATGATTAATATTGACCATTTGGTATATGGCCGTTTTCTAAGCGACACGTACTTGCAGGTCATAAATTAGTTTGTTGAATGAAATCAAATCTTTAACTACTAATAGGTGCCGTAGGAGGTCCACCGGAATTTTTAGCGAGGATTTCTTGGCATGTAACAGATAGAAAACTCAGGATTACAATTTATAGAACAGACAAGGGGCAGTGGCAAATATTTCGTGTATATTATGAACACAGAGAAGATTACCCCGGCACCCTTTGCAAAAAAAAAATCCTTCTTTTTCTTCTATGTGCCTTCGGACTTTATGTTTTGAACTGTAGTTTCACTTTCCATATTCGGTATTCATTCTAATGTAAGCTCCACGTGGCAAAAATCACGTGATGCAGGAATGTAGTATCTTGGAGATAGGCTATTTCTTTCTTTTCGGGCGGGGACTCCAAGCAGACAACATGCATTTATATAACGGCACTGTAGATTTTCTTATTAAATAAAGAAAGTTCCCGGTCCGGTACATGAATAGATTGGTTAGAAAGCAAGATTTTAATTTTAATTAGATTGGAAAGCCTTATTTGGGGGTTGAAATTGGAGAGCACCAAAAAAAGAAAGGGGGGGGGGGGGGGGGGGGGGGGTTCCACAGGGAATATTTTTATCTTATGAACTCAACATTCGAAAGTTGTTTTTTTTTATTTAATTAAAAGAGAGAAAAACAAATGTAAGACAAATTGTGAATGATCTTTCTTCCTTTATCACGTGAGGGAATCTCGCATATATCTGGTTTACCGTCAAACCGAGCACATGTCTTTTGGTTATTTCTGTCACTAGGTGACTGTCTCATTGACGTTTACCCCATATTTTTTCATTGAAGCACAATGCACACGTATATGTTTTAGAACATGAAGTTAAGGTTAAAACTTTCAGGTCATGAATAATAAAGTGGAAAAAAAGCAAAAAAGAGACTCAAAGAACTAAATAGAAAAAGACGAAATGATCTGATTTTCAAAAATGACCTGTTTGGTCGCTCGTAATCGATTGTCTACAAATATAGTTCCTGTCATTTGTAATGAATGTAAATTTTAATATCTGTGGGGTTTTTTTTCATATAAAATTTTATGGTTAAAATTATTAGTTATGTTATTTCTTTTATACTGGATTTTAAGATATTTTTTATTATGCTTTAGAACATTAGGGCATTGTGGGACTATGTGTCAAAGGTGTATAATTGAGGGGGCAACTCGTTCTATAAAAGCCGTGACTGGTCGCATGTGTCTTGTGACATCATTTCATGTCTAAGCAGTCCCAAATAAGTACATTTTTTTAGTATACGCCAAGACGAGCATCATATTTTCAACTTTTGTTTCATTTTGTAGACTGTGTACCTCAAACTTTTTAACTGAAAAAAAAATGTCTTCATCGGGAACTCTCCAGCTGAAACCTACACTCTTCAGTTTAGCAGGGACAATACTCTGTTTTTTTAATTTTGTCATTTTTGCGCATGGGATCGTTAAAGACACTGTCAGTGGTTCAAAGTATTGCTTGTCAAAGACATGTCTACTAAGTTAGCGAATGCTGCATTCGAATAGGGACTGTTCTATTCATTCTCAGAAATTTTGCAATCTTTTGACATAGAAATTACCCTTTTCTGTTTAAAATAGATATTCTACATTATAAGGTGTCGACATTAAGTTAGTAATGGAACTTGAATAACTTTGAAAAGTTTAATTTGTTTTAAGCCTTAAACAAAAGGTTGCCACATATGTAATATGATGGACACACCAACCTTTAAAGACAGGTCCCTTTAATGTTGCCTTATCCTCGGAAATCTTAAATATCTGCTCAATACTTATTGTATTACTCCCCTAAAATAGCTGACAAATATTTAAAATAGTTCTGCTTTAAAATTCATCTATTCTCCTAGTTATTCAAAATTATTAGAGGTTAAGCTTTTTCATGTCCAACGGCACATATTACAGTGTTATCTGGATTCACCATTATACGATGCGGGAAAATTGCTATTGTCAAATTCAATTTAAAAAAAATAGATTCGTGTTTAAAAAAACTACGAGATGTGTTTGAAACGTCTAAGATATACAATGATTGATGTATTCATTGTTGGTCTTTAACGCCACTTTTATCATTATTTTTCTATTTCATGGTGACCAGGTTTTTTTGTGTGTAGAAAGCTGGGACGCCCGGAGAGAACCACTGACCTTCGGCAAGGAAACTGTCAATCCTAGTCAATTAAGATTGGAGTCGAACCAAGCTACCACGTGTAGGGTTCGAACTCTGAGATAAGCAATAAAGCAGTAATTTTCACTAATGAAAGAAACTTGTTTCTCACTTTATCTAGTTTTCGTTTGATATATAGTTTTATTTTCTATTATTCAAGTTGAAGAAGCCAAGACGTTTTAAAAACGAATTGAAGAAAAAAAGGTAGCCAAGTGCATAGTTCTTTCAAACATATTCTTTTATCGCTGAGATGCTGTCTCGTCATGCCAAGAAATTGCCTCCGTTGAAATTTTGCAAACATCCCATAGAGCAAATTACATGGATGATTAATATTGACCATTTGGTATATGGCCGTTTTCTAAGCGACACGTACTTGCAGGTCATAAATTAGTTTGTTGAATGAAATCAAATCTTTAACTACTAATAGGTGCCGTAGGAGGTCCACCGGAATTTTTAGCGAGGATTTCTTGGCATGTAACAGATAGAAAACTCAGGATTACAATTTATAGAACAGACAAGGGGCAGTGGCAAATATTTCGTGTATATTATGAACACAGAGAAGATTACCCCGGCACCCTTTGCAAAAAAAAATCCTTCTTTTTCTTCTATGTGCCTTCGGACTTTATGTTTTGAACTGTAGTTTCACTTTCCATATTCGGTATTCATTCTAATGTAAGCTCCACGTGGCAAAAATCACGTGATGCAGGAATGTTGTATCTTGGAGTTAGGCTATTTCTTTCTTTTCGGGCGGGGACTCCAAGCAGACAACATGCATTTATATAACGATTGAATAGATTGGTTAGAAAGCAAGATTTTAATTTTAATTAGATTGGAAAGCCTTATTTGGGGGTTGAAATTGGAGAGCACCAAAAAAAGAAAGGGGGGGGGGGGTTCCACAGGGAATATTTTTATCTTATGAACTCAACATTCGAAAGTTTTTTTTTTATTTAATTAAAAGAGAGAAAAACAAATGTAAGACAAATTGTGAATGATCTTTCTTCCTTTATCACGTGAGGGAATCTCGCATATATCTGGTTTACCGTCAAACCGAGCACATGTCTTTTGGTTATTTCTGTCACTATGTGGCTGTCTCATTGACGTTTACCCCATATTTTTGCATTGAAGCACAATGCACACGTATATGTTTTAGAACATGAAGTTAAGGTTAAAACTTTCATGTCATGAATAATAAAGTGAAAAAAAAGCAAAAAAAGAGACTCAAAGAACTAAATAGAAAAAGACGAAATGATCTGATTTTCAAAAATGACCTGTTTGGTCGCTCGTAATTGATTGTCTACAAATATAGTTCCTGTCATTTGTAATGAATGTAAACTTTAAATTTTTTTTAATCCTAGTCAATTAAGATTGGAGTCGAACCAAGCTACCACGTGTAGAGTTCGAACTCTGAGATAGGCAATGAAGCAGTAATTTTCACTGATGAAATAAACTTGTTTCTCACTTTATCCAGTTTTCGTTTGATATATAGTTTTATTTTCTATTATTCAAGTTGAAGAAGCCAAGACCTTTTAAAAACGAATTGAAGAAAAAAAGGTAGCCAAGTGCATAGTTCTTTCAAACATATTCTTTTATCGCTGAGATGCTGTCTCGTCATGCCAAGAAATTGCCTCCGTTGAAATTTTGCAAACATCCCATAGAGCAAATTACATGGATGATTAATATTGACCATTTGGTATATGGCCGTTTTCTAAGCGACACGTACTTGCAGGTCATAATAACCGATTATT